>NW_024704743.1:16415830-16618157 GCF_018977255.1 Callorhinchus milii
GAGAGGGGGGAGAGGGGGGGGAGGCAGGAGGTGGGGGAGAGGGGGGGGAGGCAGGAGGTGGGGAGAGGGGAGGAGAGGGGGGAGGCAGGAGGTGGGGGAGAGGGGGGAGAGGGGAGGAGAGGAGAGGGGGGGAGGCAGGAGGTGGGGGAGAGGGGGGGAGGCAGGAGGTGGGGGAGGGAGGCAGGAGGTGGGGGAAAGAGGGTGGGGAGGAAGGGGAGGGAAGGGGGGAGGAGAGACGTGGGGCAGCGAGGGGGAGGAGAGAGTGGGGCAGAGAGGGGGAGGCAGGAGGTGGGGGAGAGGGTGGGGGAGGTGGGGGAGGCAGGAGGTGGGGGAGAGGGGTGCGGGAGAAAGGGGGGAAGGGGAGGAGAGAGAGAGAGAGGGGGAGGGAAGGGGAGGAGAGAAAGTGAGAGAGAGGGGGGACGCTGTGAGCAGCAGTTAGTATCATAAGAGCCTGACAGGGGAGGAGTGTGTGAGCTGGAACAGGAGGGAGGGAGGGAGGCAGTTACTCTAATGAAGAGAGGACAGACAGTGGGTGGTTGATTGACTGATACCCAGGAGATGCAGCATTGCAGGGTGTCAGTCAGTGCAATGGCCAGTGTTGGGCTGAGGGCCGGGATGCAGTCAGTGTGTCTGAGACCTCAATGCAAATTTCATGCAAATCAGTTGGTTTTGATCAAGTTTTATGCTTATTAAAATTTGCTTTTTTCTTTGTCCCTGTCCGGACCCTCCCCACTCTACCCTCTCCTCCTCCCGCTCCCCCTCCAACAACACCCTCCTACACCCCCACCACTCTCCCCTCCTCCCCTCGCCTGCCACTCTCCTCTCCTCCCCCGCCCGCCACTCACCTCTCCTCCCCCGCTCACCACTCTCCCCTCCTCCCTCGCCTGCCACTCTCCCCTCCTCCCTCGCCTGCCACTCTCCTCCCCCGCCCGCCACTCACCTCTCCTCCCCCGCTCACCACTCTCCCCTCCTCCCCCGCCTGCCACTCTCCCTCCTCCCCGCCCGCCACTCTCCCCTCCTCCCCGCCCGCCACTCTCCCCTCCTCCCCCGCCTGCCACGCTAACCTCCTCCCCTGCCCCCCCACCCAACATCAACCTCCTCCCCCCACTCCTCATAAAATTATTAGCAGGGTTATACTTGTGCATGGGTATCATCATCTTGTACTGAGGCATACAAGAAAGTCCAGCAGGTTTGTGAACACAAGAACGTGCCATAAATTGGCTAGTGACCGCATGCATATGTGTTCTGAGAAATGTGGACTGGGAAGAGTTGCTCATCCCAAATTCCTACTCCTGCCTTATAATAATCCTTGCATTTGATATAGCGCTTTTCATGTCGGGAGGACGTCCCAAAGCGCTTCACAGAACACACTAAAGTGAATTGACTGTATATTTGTGGGCGAACGCGGCAGCCAATGCCTTGCCAGAAATTAAGCCGAAGCTTCAGTTCTATTTTTAAATGCTCTGAGACGCTGCCTCACATGAAGGGTGCTATGTATGAGCAATTGTTGTATTTTCATAATAGACTTCCTATTTATTTCAGGAACTTACAAATGCTGTACAAATGCTGCAGTGGGTGGTAATATCTTTTGACCATGCTCTTTATGTACATTTTGTATTATTGACTTTTAGATTTCAAATTCTCATTGGGTGACTTGACCGTTTCACTACAAACTATATACACAGGGCAACCAAAATGTTGTGATACCATTACAATGTCTAATAAGTCTTAAAGAAATTATGATATAGACACATTTTTAGTTAATACGGTAGATACCATGATTTTTTTGGTCATCCTGGAATGTGAGGAGTCTCACAGACAGAGGTCTTAGATGAGAATCAGCACGACGTACATGAATGTTTGTGGGATATTTTAAGATATTGTTTCATATTATGCAGAAAAATGTTTAATTTCTAAAAACAAAATTGAGCCCTGGGCAACTGGTAAAACTTCTATCCTGTACTTCAGTTTGTGAAATTATATAGTGTTGATAGTCCTACAAATAATTGCATTCAGTAGCTACTGTACTGTGTACCACTTCTGAAAAGTAAATATGACTAGGTCAGCCTGATCAAAATGTGACTGGCTTGAAGGTTTGGTTGTCCACTGTTAGGTGTTTTAATTGTTACCATTTCCTTCATAAACAACTTTACTGTAATCCATAAATTTACTGGGAATAATAATAATTTATTTGATATAGCATCTTTCAAGTCGTCGAGATGTCTCAAAGCGCTTCACAGGATATACTGTAAAGTGGATTGACTGTATTGTGAGCGAAACACGGCAGCCAGTTGCACACAGCAATGTCCCACAAACAGCCTTGGAGTGATTGAACAATTTTGTTTGGGGGATTGTTGGCCAGGACACTGGGAGAAACTCCCTTCTCGTTTTGACTAGTGCCATTATATCACCTGAGCAGGCAGATGGGACCTATGTTTAAATGTCTCATCCAGAGGACAGGAGGTACAAGGATGGACTTGTTCTTTCTCAATCATCCAGTGTATCTAACCATTAAGAATGAACTGGATTGGTTTTCTGCTCTGTTCATTCTTTAATATAAATTCATGGAAAATTTCCAGGGATTCTGCTATTTATTTTAAATGGGGCCCCTATAGAAAATTCCAGCAAGCTAGTTGGGAAAATTACCAAATTTAGCAGAGGCAGTTTTGCAATCCTTTGAATGATCTTTTACCATTACAACGTGGAAATTTTTCATCTTTTTTGTAGGAGCACTACTTGTCTACATCTTGTAGTATTTCAGTAGCTAAATTGGAGTTCAGAGATTATCAAGTGATGTTAGCCATAATCATATACTGTATTTCATACAAGAGCAATGCAATACTTTGTAGTTAAGTGGAAATCATTTTAAGCAATCTTCAGAGAAAAAATTGACGTGGCATCTTACAGTCAGTATAAAGAGATGGTTTTGGTGTCAAAGCTACTTCACAAATATTAGCAAAGCTAACTTGTTTGGATGGGAGTGAGGACCATGTTATATCAAACACTTCACAGAATATATTGGAAAATGATCTAACTATTTTGTGGGTGAAATGAAGCAGCCAATTGTGCACAGCAGTGCAAACAAACAGTTATGGGTTGAGTAACCACATTTTTTTTAAGGATTATTACCCCCAGAAAGCAATCCGCCAATCGACTAACAACTGGGTTCCTACTTGCTGCTAGGTAAACAGAAGCGTGTGGAGTAAGGAAACTTGCCTCAGGTTTTGCCCCACTTGGTCCTCGAACCCAGGTCCACTCGCTTACGAGGCGAGCGTGCTAAACACTACAGAAAAGAAGAAAAACAGCAGAACACAAGGGTATGGGTTTAGGGTAAGGTTAATATTAGGTGTGATAATTGATCAGGAAATGTACGTACAACAGCTGTCGGCTCGGCAAATTGGTTAGTGCCATTAACCTCAGGCTTGTAAGTCACAAGTTATTCTCTTGTACAGATCACCAGTGAGGGCACATTTGGAAGACTGGAGGTGATGCTTCTATGATAGTAACTTTTGCACATCCTGACAATGTTGTCACAGAGCTTGGTATTTGATAAGCAATGCTTCAATGATTAGAGTCAAGGCTTCTCGAGTCAGGAGGACAAAACCAGTATCCCGGTTATATTAATTACAATACCAATAATAAAATTACATTTATACAGTGCCTTTCATGTCGGGAGGACGTCCCAAAGCGCTGGACAGTCAGAGGTCGGGATCCAAGCATGGGGATGGTGTAGGCATGAGGGAAGGCAGAGAGGTGGGAGGGCGACCTAAGGCACAATCGAAAAGAAGGGCCTTGAGGCCAGCCTTGAAGGAGGCAAGGGAGGAAGTGAGGCAAAGGGACCGTGGGATGGAGTTCCAGAGTGTGGGGCAGAGAGGCTGAAAGTCCAGCCACCGATGGTAAGGCGGGTTGGGCGGGAGACATGGAGCAGACTGAAACCCACTGAACAGAGGGAGCGGGTAGGTTAATAGGGAGTCAGCAGGTGAGAGAGATAGGAGGGGGCAAGGCCATGGATGGCCTTGAAAGTGAGGACAAGGATCTTGAAGTCGATCCTCTGAGGGATGGGGAGCCAGTGGAGTCAGCTGAGGATGGGAGTGATGTGCTCATGGAGCGAGAGTACACGAGCTGCAGAGTTTTGGATGATCTGCAGCTTGTGAAGGGAAGAGTTGGGAAGGCTGAATGTGTAGGCGAGGGTTTCGGCAGCATGATGGGTGAGGCAGTGGCAGAGTCTGGCAATGTGGAGGTGGTGGTAGGCAACAACAACAAGATTCCATTTATAGAGCGCCTTTCACGTCGGGAGGACGTCCCAAGGCATTGTACAGTTGGGTCAGGACCCGAGCAGGGGGGAAATGGTCAGGGGGAGGGGAGGGAAGGGAGGGAGTGAGGAGGGGGTAGAGAGTCGAGAGGGGAGCTGAAGGCACGGTCAAAGAGACCGGCAGTGCCGGTCATGGCACGGATGTGGGGGAGAAAGGGTCAAACAAGATAGCGGGCTCAGCGAACTGCTTCACATGCCCTGCCTCGCTATCTCACTATTGGCAGATGCCCCCTTCAAGCCCCTTCTCTTCGACCGTGCTTTCGATCTGCATCCCCCCCTGCCCTCCACACTCAGGTCGGGTCCGAAACTCTGTCCAGCGCTTTGGGACGTCCTCCCGATGTGCAAGGTGCTATATTAATGTAATTTTGTTGTTGTTATCTATAATTTTCATAAATGGATAGGATGGTTTACTGTTTCCCAATGGGTCACTTAAAGGATAATTTTGATTGGACCATAAGAAAGGCACCAAGTACATGAAGTAATTGGTGCTATACAATTACCATTGGGTACCCTAATTTGAGGAGGTTCTCAATCCCCATAAAAGAACGAATGCCATGAGCTCGGGATGGCTTTTTCTACATGATGACAACAAAGGTATGTGCTGTGACTATTGATGAGTAGTAGTCAGAGGTTGGTTCTTTGTGCACTTTACATTAACTTCATTACAAGTGGCTGCTAGCGTGTATAGTTTAAGTGTGATTAATGGTTGTTGTCTCATAGTTGTGTTTGTTGAATATTTATCATGTTTAAGATATAATACCGAGGGGTGTGGATTTCATTGAAGCTACAATAAAATTCCATTGAGCTAACTTAACCGTGCTTAACTTGAGCTTTCTGTATAAATCAAAGAAGGAAGGATTACACAAGCAGGTTCAGCCTAGGTCGCAGAGGTGTAAAATAAATTGATTGACTGAAGCTTCCCAATTTGCTTTAATTTAAATAGAAATTGATAGGACCTGTCATCGTGGAAGGACTCATTGGTCAAGTTGCACCTAGTTATAGGGATTTGCATTCATTAGTGAGGATTGAACACAGAGGCCACCCTGTGCACAACAAGAGAGAGTGAGCCATATCGTGGGTGTACTTATATGGGTGATAGAACTGTTTAAGGACGCTGCTGTATGCAAATGGCTGTGCGTTTTGCCCACAAAATATACAGACAATTCACTTTACAGAATATTCTGTGAAGCTCTTTGAGACATCTCGACGATGTGATAAGGTGCTATATCAAATGCAAGGATTATTATTAGAATGCAGAGGAGAGGGAGTCCATGCAAGGGAAATGTACGTCGTACAGTAGTACTTATGACCTGCTACTATAGGCATTGATATCAATGGTGAGAGGCTGACTCTTCCAGCAGTTCACATTGGCGATGTCTGAGGAGGATACTGTGATACCTGACTGCTTGTTCCGCGGAAACCTTTTATTTCTGAACCAAATTTATTTCAATGTAATAAATATCAAATGAACTACTGAATTGACCCCACAATATTAGTTTTCAAACGGGAACTAGATAAATACGTAAAATGCTTCAGAGGTTTGGCGAAAGGGCAGGGAAATGGGACTGAAAGGATCACTCTCGTAGGCCAAATCACCTCCTGTGCTTTAACTTCCCAAGGTTCTATGTACAGTAAAATGATTCACCACTGAAAAGTAATTGTTTTTGAAAATGTTGACTTAATACTGTATTCACTTTTAACAGTAATAATCCTTGCGTTTGATATAGGCTTTATCACGTTGTTGAGACGTCTCAAATCACTTCAAAGAATATACTGTAGAATGAATTGACTGTATATTTTGTGGACAATCTAACCTCATCTACTTCTTCTTTCAGGATCCAAAGAATTCTGAGGAGTCCACAGACGAATCTGAAGTAAGATCTCTTTAGTGTTGAGTATAGCTCTGGCTGGTATTTCACTAACTGTTAGGCTGTAATTTCAAATATAGTTGTTTAAAATGAAATTGCTTGCCATCAAATAATATGCAAATATTGACTATTTCTGTGGACTTTACTGCTGAAATATTACCCTGAGGATTTCTTACTACTGTACAAGTGACTGAGGATTTCTCATAAGACCTGAAGCCAAAGCTTTGTATTACTATACAGCCTGCAGCCATTAGCAGGAAAATCTGGCAAACCAGAATCCTTGATTTACTGAAATATCCCTCATTAGGCTTTATAAGGAAAGATCTCCTAATAATAGTACTACTAATAATAATCCTTGCATTTGATATAGTGCCTTTTCACGTCATTGAAACATCTCAAAGCGCGTCACAGAATATATTATAAAGTGAATTGACTGTATTTTTTGGGTGAAAGTCGGGGGGCCAATTGCGCACAAGTGTCCCACAAACAGTCGTGAATTGTTCCTTAAATGTTAAGTGTACATTTATAAAGACGATACAGATGTTCTTCATCCTAGTTTTACTAAAGTGACCTCTTTCTATTGTGCTCTGCATGTACTACGTGGTGTTTATAACCCTGGGGATACATTTTTGTGTTGCATCCCTCCATAGTAGCTAGGAATGTATTTGTAGTTATGCTTTCAGCTTTTGTTCAACATATATGCACAGTTGCAAATTGTCATCATTGAATTTTGCGAAGCACTTTATGGCACCTTGGAACGAATTGCATTATCCTCGGACTATACGAGAAGCTAACCATGTTTGTTTGGTGCAGGAGTCTTACTGCAGTCCTCAAAACGGTTTATAAATCACGGCACTCCTGTTTTGACAGCTGTACTGTTTGCCTTTGCGAGTCGCAGAGTTGAAATAGCAGAGACCTCCATCTGAATCAGTCGCTTCATCAAAATGAATGTACGGCTTAGAGCAGGTTCACAGAGACCTGCGGATGTTTCTGTATCAGTGCAACCAACAAGCTTCCTTTTTAGTTCTTGTTGCACCCAAACTTTATAATCTTTTTTCAACCTTGTTCTCCTGCCTGCACCCTCCGGTCCTCCAATAATAAAACAATTCCTTGCATTTGGTATAGGGTCTTTCAATTGGTATAGAGTTGGGAGAACGTCCTAAAACACTTCACAGGATATACTATAAAGTGCAATGACTCTTTTGTGAACAATTGCGGCAATTAGCGCAATAACCAATTAGGCACAGTAGTGTCACAAATAGCCCTGGAGTGAATGACAAATTTTATTTGGGGGAATTTTGGCTCGTGCACTGGGAGAAACTCCTCTTTTTGACCACTGCCAAGGGATGTTTAATGTCCAAGTGAACAGACAGACGGGACCTTGATCTTAACGCATCATTCGCACCTTCAATAATGCAGCACAGAATTACATTGGAGTGTCATCTTAGGCTATATCAGTTCCAAGTCCTGATATGGGGCTTGAACCCACAACTTTATGACTTGGGTGAGTGTGCTACCAACTGGACCTGGTCCTCATTTGTGTTAGCTTGGCTCTGTAGTAGCAATCACCTCAGAGTCAGAAGGTTGTTGGTTCAAGTCCTGGGGGATGTTTCATTGGAGGAGGTGCTGTCCTTCAGATGAGAGGTTAAATTGGGGTATTGCCTTCTCAGGTAGACGTTGAAGACGCCATGGCACTATTGAAACAGAGAAAGAGGTATCCCCTGGTGTTGTGGCCAACAAATTTCCTGAATAAAATTGGTCACTCCCTATTTGTGGGACATCCCTATGCGCAAACTGTCTGCTGCTTTTCGCCCACAAATACACAGTTACTCCAATTCATAATAAATCCTGTGAAATGCTTTGGGACGTCCTTCTGATGTGATAAAGCTCTATATTAAACGCAAAGATTATTTATCGCTGATCCCCTTATCCCACCATCGAGTGATAAAGCTTTCCTCTGAAACTCCCAAAATCGCCTCACTTTTCACGCACTGCTTCACAAACCAGTCCAAATGCCTATCTCATTATCTATGATTTCATGTAACATCCTCAATCCCTCCAATCTTTGCTTGGTCAGTGTCCAGCATTGTCTCTGTGAAGCCCTATGAAATACAATCTTCAATGAAAGGGACCATTTTTGAATATCCTGGCTGGTGGGTGGCTGGATTAATCAGCATTTATCTTTCATGATAAATCTTTTAGGTTTGACCAGGTGGTGACCAATGTTAAGTGTGGGTGGGTTGGGGGGATTTTTTTATAGGTCTATTAATTGTTTTTCTTGAGAATATAAAATAAATAAACCCTTGCATTTGACTTAATTTAATTGTTTGACTCCTTATAGCTCTCCAGAGTCTGTTGCAGTTTCATGACTACGAGACTAGATCCTTGCATTTGACGTGGCACCTTATCACATTGCGCAGATGTCTCCAAGCGCTTCACAGGATATCCTGTAAAGTGGATTCACTGCGTATTTTGTGGGCAAAATGCAGCAGCCAATTGTGCACAGCAATGTCCCACAAACAGCCATGGAGTGAGTGACCATTATTTTATTTTGAGGGATCGTTAACCAGGACACCAGAAGAAACTCCCTTCTCTTTTTGAATAGTGCTGTGAGATTTTTAACATTAACCTGAACAGGCAGATGGGACTTCGTTTAATGTATACCATCAAATCTGAGCGAGCTCATTCTAGCTGAGATTGTGTACCTTTCCAGCTCCACATGGCTATGTGCAGAATGTATTTATTCCAAGAAATAAACCATACAGAGTTCATGCGTTATCATAATAAGTGTTTGTTGAGCCTCAGAACTTGTTCAGGTTTCCCTCTGTTGGGGTTTTCAAAGGGATTTAATGCTGAGCTTCCACAGAACTACATGATCTGAATCAGTCCAACTATTCATGCTGCTCCAAATGCAGCATTTAAAAGGGAATTGGATAAATATGTGTACAAAAGTATATTAGTACAGCAAGGTAGTGGAATAGGATTAGAGCAGATCACACTGTGGGAGCTAGCATCAGCACAGATACAACGGACCCAGTGACCTCCTTCAGTGCTGCAAACTTTCTAGGATCCTAGAAAATCATAATCTAGCAAAAGAGAGCAGGGTTGTTTCCCTCAGTACAGCCTCCCTCACAACCTCCCCACTCCCAGAAGAATTGAATGCCACACAGCAAATCATGGTGACTACAATAAATGAAGAGATGAAACTTGGAAATCTTTGATTTTTGTTTATATGAATCCTTCAAGCGCTAGCTTTTTGAAATCCACACCACTCATCTGTTCTCTATAATACACGAGGGAATCCAATTGTTAGTATTTGTAAACTTGGCCCAGTTGTGTTGCTGAATTTTTGTTTGCGAGACATCTTATTTTCGAAGGGCTTGTATAAAATGGTCAGTTTTCATCCTTAAGCAAAACTGGTCTACGGATGCGATTAACAGATTTGGGAACACTGCCGCAGACAAGTGTATGAGGCAGATCACAGTGACCAGTGAACAAACAGTCAAGAGGAGATTGACCACTTCTTGAGTGAAAGAATTTGTGCGTTCTATTAGTGTAGTAATATACATTACTTACAGAAACATTTAATAAGTGAGTATGCTGCACAAGTACAAGATACAGCAATCAATCCTCTATCTTCATTTATCTTCAAGCGCTCCGGGACACTACCCTGTGTGAAGGGTGCTATATAAATGCAAGTTGTTGTCTATTGAATGTGCAGTAATTTCTGAACACCGATTTAGTACTTCTCTGAAGGTCACCGAAGTTCTAGATGAAATATTTGCTGAAATTGTGAAAATACTCTTGCATTTCACTTATTGATATATTCTGATCAAAATATTTTCCTCAAATTGCATGGTTCCTCCTTGTTGCAGCAGTAATTAGAAATGTGTTGGAATGTTTCATGCATCTTTTGAGTTGCTTTCCTGTAAAAGAAATAGTACTGGGTTTGGATGGGGGAGGTTTAACAAACATACATGCATTCAACGTCCTGCACTGTTTGGGATTGAATCAATCTGAGCAGCTGCAGTGTCACTAGTTTTACTGCAGTTAAGTGTAAAATGGCTTTTAAAAGTAAGTTGCAGGGTAGGGTATTGGGCCACCCATATGGAATTTAATATTAAACCAGTTACCTAGGTGTCAAAGTGCCCCCAGCTGCGAATGTTAATGTACAGCGACTCCGCTTTCTTTAAACTCTTTGGGCGAGACTGCTGCAGAGTAGGTAGATGCACCGAGCCTCCTTGCTCTGAATCGCTCTCCTAGTAGAGAATGCTTTCCATCGCTTCTGTGCTACAACTGAGGATTGAGCGTAAATCAGCAGGGTTATGTGAGATCTGGTCTCATTCAATCACTGCTCTGCAGAACTGTTTGTAAGGGAAGGGCCAGTTTAGGTCAGTTTTATTTTCATAGCCAAATGAAAGGTCTCTTAAGGTCTGCTCCAAATGACGATGTTATTATGAGACTATAACATCAAGCTCCTGAGATCTTCATTTAAACTGGTGAGGATTCAATCTTCATCTTGAATTGTTTTGTATACAGGGTGCTCCAGACTAATACAAATCAATAATGCTAAATCTTATGAGTTGGAACAAATTAAAATATATTATGGTGTAGGACTTTATCACCCAGAATTGATTCCCCCCCACCCCCACCTCTCTGCAGCTCAGGTTTGTCCTTTTTGAAGTGTAAGGGCAAAATGTCGCTCTGTTCATGTCTTGGTCCTGCTGGAAGTCAAAACTTGTTACTGGTTTCACCAGGTTTCCATAGAAACGGGGCTAGCTGTCATTTCAGCTCAGAACATTAATGGTTATATTTTGTGGGTTTGCAGGATTATTAAAATTTAACAAAATTATTGATTTTTCTTTTATTTACGGTCGTGGAGTTTTCTCATGATACTCATGAGTGTATGTTCTCGTACTACAAAGCTTTTTGCACCACTGTTTGTTATGTAACCAGTAATATTAAAATGTTCCCTTTTTCCCAATCCCCGGAAAACGCTATTGCAAAATGATTGCGCAGTGCTTTTGAGTGCACTTTTCGCAATGTTTTAAACCGTCTCATGGTGGGTTTCCCAACTAAATGAAGTAAGTATAAATATGCAAAATAGAAATAATGTGCAATTAAATGGCTGGATCAGTAAAAAGAAAAGAAAAGAAAGGTACCTTGTTTGAGCATCAGTGCTCTGTGACAGTGGTGAGGACCCAGGTCCTCTCATGAGTGACACACATAGGCTGTCAGGGATGGAAAGGTACGTCAAAGGGCAAGTTCAAACTGCGCCGCTGTTAGGCGCCCCCTACAGCCATATCGTTGGACCGGCTTCCCACTATCTACTCAGGAACTTTGCCTGTCCCGGAGGGTGGGGGAGGCCAAAGTTGGGAAACAGCCAAAGGAAAAAGGCCTGACAAGCGTATTTAAAAAGTGAAACAGCAGAAAACTCTAATTTTTAAATCCTTTTCGGAATTTTTATCAAGGAAATGCCTATTACAAACATGGGAATTTTCATGTGTAGGTGGAATGCATCTACGAACTTGGTTTGGATACTGTTAAGCACAATTATGGGTTTCCGCATGTGTCAGACACCCGGTTGACACTTTATTGTACTTTGACTTATTAAAATGACCGGTTTTGTTACTGAAACTATTTTTTTCCCACAAATAGGTTGATATCTCAGTTTAGCACTGGTCCAGTTAGTTATAGCATGGATGTATTGTACCATAGAACTTGCAGATATAATGCTGACTAGCTAGGTTCCTCCGATTTAAAAAAAATGTCTGAGCCTTCAAGGTACGATTGACAACACATCCGCTGTTAAACTTGCTAAAGTTCCTTCCTGCGTGTGGAATGTGAGGTGTTGCAAATCTCACTTCTGTGAATCTAGGGATGCAGGAAGTGGTAGCCGTGAAGATCTGGAAGAAGGTTTGTTTTCTTGCTTTGTTTTAATGCGGTGGTCTGAGCTTATGGATCAACAACAGCATTATAATTGGGTTGTCCTGTAGTTACCGTAGGATAGCGTAGAGCATTATTTTAGTAAATGGACTGCTCACCGATGAGATCTTGTTTCTAATTCAGTCTAACTGATGGGATGGACATCTCTCAGTCTGTGGTCTGTCAGGGTCCTTTGTGCAGTTATTTTGGTCGATTCTCAACCTATTTCCTCAGTGGGTATGTGCTTAGTGTATAAAACTACTCAATTCAACACTGGATGAAGTTGCAGTACCTTTACTGCTCCAAGGAAAATGACGCATACTGATGAAATATTGGACTGCCCCTCTGAAGGAAAGAGAAGGAGCATCTAACCGTTGCTGTATCTGAACTGGTGTGCTTGAAGTGACACCCACAATAACATCCCTCACAATGACGAGCAGAAAATAAAAACTAGCGTGCTGACTCTGTACTGTAAATCTGGTTAGGAAGAAGCTTGAGTGGAAGGTATGTCTCTAATGTTGTCTATCAATGGTAGGCAACTTTTCCAGAGGAGTGAGAGCTGTTCCCATAAAAGAGCATAGGAGATGTCCTTTTCTTTGAGAGAATCCCAGCCTAAATTAATTGATGCAATAAAACTTGCTTAATGTTGCTTGTAGTGAACAGTAGAAATGAATTTATTGCACCATAGGTTTGTTTAGAATTCTTGAGGTTTGTTACTTGGTTTCCCCTCTTTTATGGGATCAATTATGTGTTCAGTGGCTAAATATTGTGTATCTTTTCGATAGCGTTTAATTGTGTGAAGTTGAAGTTCAGACAACATAGAAACAGCATAGAAACTGGCCATTCCGCCCATCAAGTCTATGCTGATTGTCTTCTCCGCACGAACCACCCAATTCAGTACCACTCCCCAAACTGCTTAATAGTCTATTTCAAGTATCTAGCTAATTCCCTTTTTAATAAGAATAATCCTTGCATTTGATATAGTACCTTATCATATCTTCGAGATGTCTCAGAGGGCTTCACAGAATATAGTGTGAAATGTAGTCAATATATATTTTGTGGGCAAAACGCGGCAGCCAATTGCACACAACAGTGTCCCACATACAGTCGTGGATTAAATCACCAATTTTGCTTTAGGGGATTATTACCCCCGAAAAGCGATCCGCCAATCGACTAACAGCCGGGTTCCTACTTACTGCTGGGTAAACAGGCGTGTGGAGTAAGGAAACTTGCCTGAGGTTTGTCCCTGCCCAGGAATCGAACCCAGGTCCTCTCGCTACAGGACTCCACAGGCCTGTAGTCTGATATGAACACAGGGAGGGAATCTCTGAATGATGATACCCTGACACTCAAAATATAATGACACATGAGGAACATGTATGACTTTTGAGCCTTCGGAGAGAGAGCGATATCAAGAATTCTCTTGATTGTAGGTTAAGCAGATTGCCGACGTTTGCTATATGATGTACTCCATGTGGTTTAAGCTGTGCGTAATTTCCAAGTCTCGTTTATCCATTTAGGGCTTTTGGTGGGGGTGTCCGGTACCATCGCCTCATGGTCCAGCGGGGTAGGCCGTGGCCTTGCAGAAGCAGGGCTTGTGTGGCTGTTTTTCCAGGGCCAAAGCCCCCTCGTCCGGCTCGCAGTTGAGCATCTTTATTTTGTCGATTTTGGAGTTCTTACCCTCCCAGTCGCAGCCGTGCTTTTTAGAGCAGTTTATAGACTCGGATTCATCTACAATTTGCACCACTGCACAAATGTTTTAAAAGGGAATTAGATGCATGTTTATTTAAATTCATGCTCTGTAACCTGTTTTAACGTATTGAATTATAAGACTACAATAATCTGATGCCACTGTCATATTGGAGACTTTCAACAGCTGTGGGACTTAATAATAACTATAATATCCTTGCATTTGATGCAACGCCTTTTACGTCAGGAGGAAGCCTCAAACCGCTACGCAGAATATGCTGTAAAATGCAGTGACTCTGTATTTTATAGGTGAACATGCCAGCCAATTTGCACACAACATTGTCCCACAAACAGCCATGAAGTGAATCACCAATGTTATTTGTGGGATTATTTGGGTCTTGATCATTAACTGTTAACAGAAGAAACTGCACTTAGCTGGATCTGTGATTTTAAAATCAGCTTCTGGAGATAACGTGGTAAGTTTTTTAGTCATGTATTTCATGTACGCTCACAAAGACATTGTGTAGGTGCTGGATTGCCCCCTGATCTTCCCCAGGGTACTTTAATAATTATTATGTAAGAGTGCATCAGACTAACTGTGCAACCATTAACAAAGAAAATTATACCTTTTTTTTGCGATTTCCTTCATGAAACTTTGTCTCTCCCTGTTCATTGGACATTTGTCCTTCACCCAGACTGACATATCTGGATTCTATGGATCTCTCTTACCTTCCATCATTTCTGGGTTGTTGCAGAAGTACAATGATTACCTCGTGCCTTCAGATGCTGTCTTCTCCCATTTGCTTGACTTTATGCCTTTTGTGCAACCGTATATTCAACCAGCAAAGCAGCCACTCTGCCTATTTAGCTCTAAGTGGGTGAGGTAGATCTCAATGTTTTCTGTAAAATACTTTCATCTTCATTTACCTTTACATTTGTGGTTTGAGTTCCTGTCCTCTCACCTTATACTGTGGTTAGTAGGACCCCTTGGTTGAAGTCCTACTGAATTGATGGCAGTCAAGGTTACCTGAGTGATGAGGTATGCTGAGGCGTTAAGTCTAGCTCCCAGGGTTGCGTTTACAGGGAAAGTTCATATTTAATCAGTTCTATTTGATTCTTTTACTGATGTTTTCTTTTATAGACAGAAACTTGGCCATTCAAGTGATGCTGGTGGCCAAGTCTTGCAGCCACCTGATGTATTGAGCAGTTTCTCTCTTTCACCTTTGCTTGCTCCCAACTTTAATCATTTGGCTCCTGTACTAGATCTGTTTCCCATTCTGGACTATTTGTGCTGTTTTGAATGTTTTGCCCCTTTTGTTACCACTGCCAGATATCCTATTTGCTTCCAAAACTTATCCTGTTTGTACAAAACAATGCAAATCAAATTTACAAGTATATACTGTAACACCTTTCACATGGGGAGGAAATCCCAAGGCACTTACCTATACAGGTTGGCTGGGGAGTGGAAAGCTGACTAAAAGTGTGGCCAAAAGGTAGGATTTGAGACAGACTTTGAGCAAGATGAGGGAGGGAGTCGGAGGGACTCTGGGATAGAGTTCCAGAGAGTAGGGGGCAGAAAGGCTGAAAGCCCGTCTACTGATGGTGGGGTGTGTAGGGTGGGGCACATGAATCAGGCCAGTCCTCACTGAGCAAAGGGAACACCTCGATCTGTCGGTTGTAATAGTACGAGTTGCAGTACAACGTTTTTCACATATCTTTCGTTGTGAACCTTCTTGCATCTGTAATTTTACACAATGGTCCACATCCGCTTTGTGATGATAAATATCAGCCTCGCCTTACATACTCCGATGTATTGTTTGTCTCATGTGCTATATATGTTTAGATTTGCTATTGTATTGAAAGGACGGTGTTCACAAATTCAGTACAAAGTTCCAAAGCCTTGCTCGTTCCTACAGTGTTATATCTCCATAGTGGTAATGTTTCATTCTTAGACAGGTTCCGCCATGGAAGAAATATTCTGAAGTGTCCTTGAATGATGCATTTCTTAGCATTTTGGAGCAGTGGAGCTTTTACATTTGTTGTATACCAGGCGGGAGGAGAATCACCAGGTCCTCTGTTGCAGTACTCGCAGATTTCTGGAGATCCACCATTCACAAATTCCAATTGATTCAAAACATTGACCCTCGTATCCTCGCCTGTACGAAATTCCTTGCTAGGCTCCAATGGCTCCCTGTCGCAAAACGGATCGATTTCAGGATCCTCATAATCACCTACAAATCACTTCATACCCTAGCATCACTCTATCTCTCGAACCTGCTCCTCTACCCAGCTTGGGCCTTCTGTATATTCATCGACCCCTCTGCTTCACATCAGAGGATGTGCTTTCAGCCAGTTCGTTCCGCAAGTCTGGACGTCCCTGCCTGAAACCCTCTGCCTATCACCTTCTTTGCCCATCTTCAGATCGCACCTGAAAACTTTCTTTCTTGACCATGCCTACAGTCACCTTCCTTTTCTCCCGCCTTGCTGTCAAGCTTCACCATTGTTCAGGGCTTGAAGACATTACTCCATGTGAAAGGAAGCTATATCAGTGCAAGTTATTGTTGTCTCTAACCCACTGATATAGTTTTCTTTTACATTTAACTTTCATTTAACTTTTATCTCATGCTCCCCATGACATTTATCTATATAATGACCAATCTTTTATTGGTGGTTAAGTTGCATCAATCAAGGGCATCTGTGTTCACACACAGCGAATAATAGAGCTGTGTTTACATGTGGCCATAATGGACCCCATTATGAGCTCTTGTGCGATGAGATTGAGACTATAATAGGATAGTTCATGTACTGTTACCATTGTGCACCAATAGTTTTTTAATTCGCTTATGAAGCAGAGCAAGTCTACAGTGGTGGTGCATCCATCCTCATTATTATGGCCCTATAGCTTGATGTCTTAGAGGCTGCATCTCTCAGTGGAATGAGACTGGCATCTTTCAAAGCACATTTCATAAATGCACTTGTTTTGATGGACTCTTGGATGAGTTCAGTGCAACCTCATTTGTCCTGGGAAATGGAAGGTGTACAGATAATCCATAAATATATTGCAAATTTGAAAAGGAAACTGTTGTGAAATTCCTTTGTAGAAAAATGAAAAGCAGAGAAATAAAACGCGGAGATGTCGGTCAATATGGTTCAGTTGCAAATATCAGTCAATAGATGCAAACCGAGTAGTCATGTAACGTATTGATTGAACACATTGCAAATACTATAATCAATGGACTGAACAATCTAGTACAGAGAACTGAGGTTATGTAAATACAATAGTTGCATGTTTGCATTGTTAAAACGTAAGACCATAGGTAGGTAAAGTCGACCTGTTTTTTTTTCATCAAGGGCTCCGTGCTTACTTCAGTGTCCTATGTTTAGAATGACATTGGGCAGATGTGAAGCAAGTTCTCTGTAGCCCTAACCAAAGTTGTAGCTAAGATTTATAAAAGCCTAAGTGGCAAGATTAAAAAGAGTCTTTCAGTGAAAGATTCAAAACATTTTGTGTTCTCTAACCTCCTTCCTCCCCTCCATAAATGGTGTTGGGAAGACAGGAGGCTGGAGAACCACCATGTGGAGTCCTGTAGTGTATTGATTAGAGTAATCACCTCGCAAGCCGGTGGACCCTGGTTTGATTCGGGCAGGAGAAAACCATAGGCAAGTTTCCTTACTCCACATGCCTCTGATTAACTAGCAGTAAGTAGGAACCCGGTTGTTAGTCAATTGGCAGATCGCTTAAAAAATAATAATAATTTTGTTACTCAATCCACAACTGTTTGTGGGACACTGTTATATGGAATTGGCTGCCGTGCTTCGCCCACAAAATATACAGTCAATCTTCTTTACAGTATATTCTATGAAGCGCTTTGAGACATCTCAACAATGTGATAAGGAGCTATATCAACTGCAAGAATTTTTTTCTTATGAATAGATGCTCATTTGCTCACTCACTAGTCTCAAAAAATATACTTGTGCATTTAGAAACAGAACAATAAATAGCTAACAAGCAGTTGAAGTGTTGTGCAACTGATGAATAAACTTACATTGAGACCTAATATTCCAGGCAATTGTTTTGGTGTCATCCTAACACAATTTTCCTGCATGGCTGCATTTTTCCTCTCAGACCTCTCTTGTATTTCTCCCACAGGAAGTCTTGTTGATGTGTTCTTCAGCTGCCATTTCGATGTGTTTCAGGTGGCAGAAGTTTAAGTGACAATGGTTTCTGAACGATGAGCAATGATGAGCAACAACTAGATAAGATGTGAAAATAAATGTCTTAAAGGGAGCTTTGAAGCGATGTATTGTTAACGATATGCAAGATGCTCAGTGAGATCGAAATCAATCCAGAACAGAAATTGTAATAGGAAAGCCAGATTTCAAGTGGAATGAGTTTACATGGTGCATATTCAACCCAAGTTTATTTTAAGGAATTCTGGGGTTTTCACATTGGTGAGGATGTGCCTCCTAACCTAATGGCTGGGGTGGATCATGGGCTTGCTGTATTGGTGCAGTAGAGAGTACTTGTCAGGCTTGGGGGTCAGGCACATTGCAAGTAGTGAAGGCGGAAATGCTGCATTTCTTTTAATTTTTATTGTAGCTCATCTCAAGGAGCTTGATATTGTCAGCTGTTCAAGCAAAAGGATATTCCTTCCCACAGCAGTCATCAATCACCTCCTCAATACACAAAACCATTACACAGTAGAGCCATGTGAACAAGGAAGAGTAAGATGTGAACTAGTTGTTCTCAACGTGTATGTATATTTCTTTTGTTAAATAAATGCTTCCACCTGTTAAAGCCATGACGATACGAATGTGCTTATTATCACTGATAATCCCAAAGCCTGACAAGTACCATCTACTGCACCAATATTCTTATCACCAATAACTACCAAAGGAGCTAGATTAATTACCATAGGAGCTGGATTAATGGTGAGGGCGTTGGATTATGTGTCAGTTTGGCTCAGTGGTAGCACTCTCAATCCTGAGTCAGAAGGTTGTGGGTTCAAGCCCCACGTCTAAAATGACATTCCAATGCAGTGCTGGGCTGTCATCGGAGGCGCCATCCTTTGGATGAGACATTAAATTGAAGTCCCATCTATCTGTTCAGGTGGACGTTAAAGATCCCATGGCACTATTCAAGAAGAGAAGGGAGTTTCACCTGGTGTCCTGCCCAACAATGCTCCAAATAAAATAGGCCACTCATTCTGTGGCTGTTTGTGGTGCATTGCTGTGTGCAAACTGGCTGTCGGGGTTTACCCACAAAATACAGTCAATCCACTTTACAGTATATCCTGTGAAGCGTTTTGCAGCCGTGATAAGACACCTTAACAAATGCAAGGATTGTTCTTATTGTTATGTCGGTGACAGCAACCATATAGGCAAAAAATATTCCTGCACAAACCTTAACAGGACCCAGTATGACTTGTGCTTTTTTGGTAAATCCAAGAAATTATAAGTAGCTGGTTTACCACTTTAATTTCCCTTAGGTGGAATCCTGGCAGACAATCAATAATTCATGATTGTCCTGGGATGAAAGTTCCTAAATAATTGTCATTTTGTTTCTTTTAATAGAGTAAAACCTGGAAATTAATACTTTTTTAAGCATCTGATTTCTATTTTGTAAAACAACACTAGGAGGAAGAAAGTGAAGAGGAGCCAAAGCTAAAGTATGAAAGACTGGCTAATGGAGTCACAGAAATTTTGAAGAAAGATGCAGCAAGTTGCATGACTGTCCATGATAAGGTAACTCCTTTATCTTTGTTATATTGCAGTGTTTTTTTTAAAAAAAAGACGTACAAAGATGCAATGGAAACTTGCCTTTCACTTTCCTTACTTTTTTTTCTGTCTGACTAATAATGTGATGTGCAATTACATTGCGCTATTAACGTTGAATAATTTGTTTGCATAACCTATAGCATCTCATTGTAATTCATATGCATTGATAATTCTGCTTTAAATAAAACTGTTTTCCCATAATTTACTGAATCATTAACCATTTAAGATTCTTTCCCCTCCCCCACCTGCCCCCTTCTTCAGAGTAATTTTTTTTATTTTTAAAGCATCATACTTTCACCAGCATCAGTCTGTACCAGATGACTAATCGTCATGGCACTTGGTGCATTCAAGCAAGCTTGTGCAGTGGAATAGTCATACCTAGTTATGTCTGAACACCTGATGTTTTATTAACCAGTATTGATTTTTTTTTACCCGGGGGACTTTCTTCCTGGGGAAAAAAAAGCAACCTTGCAGGAGCGAAAGACATTGCAGGGCTGAATTTGTAATGAGCTGCCTCTTCCTTTTCTCTCCCCTAATGCAGGTTCATGTTATAAGTGCCTGAATTTAATTTTCATTTTAGCAATTCCATCTTGATAAATCCTTTTTAAACCTCAAGTTAATGGAAGGTTATTTTTTAGATGGTGCTGGTTGACTGACGTGCTTGCTAGTGCCTGTAAATATGAGCATTTCATTAGAGCATCCAATCAAGCATGCCCAGATGCACATAAATACTGTGATTTGAGTTGCCCCAGAATTTGGTTAATGCATCAAACTCAAATTTATTGATTCAATGTTCACTTTTCTATTTTTTTAAGCAAAGCATGTTTTAAATGTGCTTTATTTTCTTGTTGAAATTGAAACATTTAACAGAACTTGCAGGTTTATCAACAGAACCCGGATGTGTCCATATTATTATTTTTGTGTTTTGCAGCAGATTTTATGTTTAATATTTTCCTAATTCTGTTTTGCTGAATGGTTTCCTTAAACGTTTCTTTTGTCCTTGCTTCACAAATGCCTAGGTCCTATTTTAGCACTACATTTTTAATTTGCTGCCACAGTTCATCAGTAAGGAAGCACAAGCTGCAAAGACACAATTTGTTGTCGGTGGATGAGCCGCCCTTCATGACTCATCCTGACAGCTAACCAGTTCTTACACAATCATATTGGCCCGAAAGCCTTATTTTGAGTAAAGATGTCACTGGATTAAGGCAAAAATGTTCTTTTCTTAATGCAGGTGAACAGTAAAGTAATTAGCAGAAAAAATCTATTGTCATAATTATAATGCAGTCGGATATTTGTTAAGTAGGTTGAGCTGTGCATTTTGCACATAAGCAGAATTGCAAAGACAGCAGTCGGGATAGCAATGTCAGGTCCACATAGCACTGTTTGCCACAATGTGTGCAAAACAGTGAAACTAATGTGAAAGCGAAGAGTCTCCTCTCCTACAATGCAAAATGTATAAAGGGTTACTGTGATTTTATTGTATCAGATAGATGTCTCTATTATATTGCATACAATGCTGTAGAGCCACACAAAATTTTTTGAATTTGTAAAATGTGTAAATGGATTTTTTAAAAAATTATCAGAGTTTGTCCGACCGATGCAAAGAATGCACAACAATAGAATACATGTATAGCTTACGTTCATTGAGCTTCTGATTACAGGTTTGTGTGATAACTGGCAATCCCGGGTACACTGATTGTTATTGTGCATTGATTAATGTACCCTTCCGACCCAGATGTGTTTTCATCAGGTGTGACTTAAATTTTAGACAGTGAAAATGAGAAAGATCTTCAACTATTTAATCCTACACTATATTACTTGTGTTTTTGCAAATGATTTACCATTATTGCCTTGTCTGTTACCCCATATTGGACTTGTAATATCATACCAGGGTAATTCACAGCACATTTTAGAATTGTAATGGGCTCATAAATGTTTAATTTCATCTTGAGTTGATTCTCAGAACTTATTTTTAAATGATACATTTTTTATAATACATTTACCAATGTACTGTGATAAACGGTTCCTTTTGGGCAGTAATGAATAAGGGGAAAGTAGGATGTTTTTGGACAGCAGAATTGGTGTTAGAATTGTTAGAATTGGATGTATGGTACCCAGATTTGTGCTTTGAGACGTCTTGAAGATGTGAAAAGTGCTATATCAAATTCAAGGATTATTATTATTTGATTGTACTGTGAACTGTATTACAGTTTTTAGCACTGGGGACACATCAAGGCAAGGTCTACTTACTGGACATTCAAGGAAACAAGACCCAACAATTTGATATTGTAAGTATGATATCTAAGTGTTACATTTGTTTTCTCCCCACCTTAATTTTTTATTTTTTTTACCCTCTTGTTTTTTCCCCTCTTTCTCTTTCCTCCCTCCCCCACTAAAATTTACAACTTGGGACATTGTAAGCATGAAAACACACCCTCTTATACCAATATACCTTGCTGCTGAATTACTGGTGATTTTAATCGGAAGGCTGTGAGGTTGATCTGAAGGTGTAAAGGATAAGTGAATATATTGCATACTGGTTTTGTTCCAGGAAGTACAGTATGAACCAGTGACACTCCTTGTTCTATAGCAGTAGCTGATGTAGCATATCTATTCCCTGCAAGTCATGTTTAAAAAGTAATATTATACCATCTAGATGTATATATCTAATTCTTCATTCCTCTTTGACTACGCCTTCGGTCGCCCTCCTACCCTAACTCTCCCTGCCCTCCACCCCTCGTGATCCCAATCCCCAGCTTGGGTTTAAACCCTTGACTGTCCAGTGCCTTGAGACGTCCTCATGACGTGAAAGGCACTATACAAATGAAATTTGTTGTTGTTGTTTATTGTTTCCTCATTATTTGTCCATGCCATGATGACCTAAAGTAATATGTATCGTAAAGTACTTTGAAATTTCTTTTGTATGTGAAAGATGCTCAGTAAATACAAGTTGTATATCAAACAACAGGCATTTTTGCTGAGTTTTCCACCCACTGTTTGTTGAATTCATGAGAGAAAATCCAACTTTAAAAATAGAGTTGTGAACCAATTATTTACTGTGTTCCCTTAGTTTATACTTTTACTCTCATCAGTAAATGTTTTCTCTTAAAGAACATGAAGACATTTTTAAAGTCTTGCCCTTTTTCATGGAATTTTACAGCACAGAAAGAGGCTATTTTTAGACATTCCCGCTTCTCCCCTTCCCCTGCCAACCCCCCCCCCCCCCCCCCCACGTGATTTGTTTCTTGAATACATTTACTTTGTAGAACATCTGGTTAAATTCAGATTAGCTTCTCTGTTTCCTATTGAGTAACCCTATTTTGGAAAAATGCCAGTCCATTTCGAAACGTTTTAAATCCACCTCTAAGCTGAGGTGGTATATTGTGTGTGCTCGCTCTTGTGATAAATTTGAGGTTCAAGTCAACTTCTAGTTTCCATTCAAAACTTGGCTATTTCAAATCTAATTTTTAAATAATGGAAACCTTTGCAGCATTTATAGTTTATAGTATATGTTCCTGCAATTCCTTCTCGCTTTAGCAGCTTGTTTTTCATTAGCAAACGACAAACTCTCCTTCACAGCATTCTGAGACAATATCCACCTCTTGGAAAGAGTTTGTGCCAAGACTGCTAATCTGGAAGAACCTTGCATGAAGCCGGCTTAAAAAGAATTATAAAAAATCAGTACTGGTTAGATGCCAACTGTATGGATGGTAAAATGGTATACTTGCATACAGAGCAGATGGTTAGCATTGTTCGAGAGAAATGGAGTGAATAAACAAAATTACATAGTTAATGACCTGGGTGGAAAGGGGGTGGGAGGTGGTAGAGGAGGATTAAACCTATTTGAGAAAGGGAAGAAAATAACTCGACCATGAAAATCATGCAAATGGAAGCAGCCAGAGGTGGCTGAATAACTGGCCCAAACTGCAGTTGAGTTTTCCTTTTGTTTTTGTATTTTTCCAAGAAGTTAACTTCTTGAATGAATATAACAATCTGTTTTTCGCTTCTCTTAACATTGCTGCAACTAATGCCACTATAGACAGTCTCTGTTAAAATAAACCATGTTTTATTATTAAATGAAGTGATGCTACAGTTCAGATTTGCAACCCGTTCAGTTCGACTCCAATGTGTGATGTGTGACCAGCGTTATTAAAAATGGATACAAGAGCATACATCAAGATGAAAATGTTGGGTCAGTGACTTCATCATGTCATATCTTCAGATTTTTTAACAAGACCTCTTCAATAATGCCAGAACAGGTATATTTATTCTCCAGAACAGTTTGTGTGTGCACAATAGTAGCTATTTTGGGAATATCTTTCTGTGAATCAGTACAGTACTCTGAGCGTGTTCCTTACAGAGAGAGTATTAAAAAAATAAAAGAATTGCAAGGCATTGTGAAACTCAATGCGTGCGTGTATGTATGTATCACTGCTATTGACTGTTCAGAGATTGGCTCTGAGGGTATACTGAGCCCAATGGTGCGAGAGAACTGAATTATTATCAGCAGTTACAGTAATTAAGACCAAGTGCTTCAGTGATCTTGTCAATTAACCATGTGTGCTAATTCAGCTCCTTGTCAGATATAGCTATTTCCTCCTTCTCCCCCCCCCCCCCCCAACCAGCACAATGTAATTTTCCTTTACGGTTTAAACTGATACGTGCAAAATAAATTCACCAGAGTAGGAGGTAAAGGATGTTAATCCTAATTCTTTCATATGTTTATTGGTGACTTGTTGGCAAGGTGAGTCTATGTGCAGCCAGTGTGAGGATGGTGTTGCTGCACTTTAACCCCTTTATCCACAACTATTTTGGCATATAAAGTAAGTTTATATCAGGCAGGTACAGCTTACAATTATGAGAGTCCGACTCACTCGCTGATTCACTCACTCACTCTCGACCACAGATCTGCTGGCAAAAGCATACCCTCATCTGGGAGCGCTACAGCAATATGCACCAAGACAGTAGAACACAAGGCATAGATTTATTTAGAGTTACAAAAACCAATTTGCAATTAGGTACCAGGAGGTTTTTCTTCATTCAGAAGTTAATTAATGACATAAACAGGTAGCCAAGAAGGGAATTGAGGCCAGGACTTCTTTTTTATAAATATATTGATATATTTATAACATATATATTTTATAAATATATACTTGATGGTGTGATGGGAAGATGGTAGGGTGGGTGCAACAGCTTGCATTTATATAGCGGTCTTCATGTGGGGTAGAGTCCCGGAGCGCTTGATGGTGGTGGAGTCTGACACCAAGCCGTAGGAGTGGGAGGGGTGAGGTGATTGTAAACACATTTTGAGGGATTAATAGAGTTCCAGAGTTTGTTTGTGAGAGTCCCACTTCCTTTTGGAAGGATGAAATCAGATGGGCGAAGGGCTTTCTTTATCCGAACTGATCTCGTAATTACCAAGCTGTTGGGCTCCTGCTTGTGGTGGTAATCGAGGTGACCACTGATATCAGAGGCTGGTTTCCCACTCCACTTTGAAAATCCGCTTTGTTGGTAATTGGATCAATTCAGCTCGCTGAATGAATAAAATAAAACATCTAATATTGTGACTGAGACTTTTAGTTCTCACAGCTTGCAAACGTTCTGACATAATAATAATAAACATAATCCTTACATTTGATATAGTGCCATTCATGTCAGGACGATGTTTCAAAGCGCCACACAAGATCAACTATAAAGTCGAGTGGATGTTTTTGGAGGTGACATCTGGTCTAGTTGGAAAGTATTAGTGAAATAACTATTTAAAATGTAAATATTACTCCAAAGCTTTGTGCTTGGTTAGGAAACTGTTGCAACATGATTTATGTGCAGCATTCCTGTATGCTGTTGATCTTAATAATGATAATAATAATAATCATTCTTGCATTTGATATGCATTTATCACATCGTCGCAATGTCTCAAAGCGCTTCACAGAATATACAGTAAAGTGAATTGCGTGATTTATGGGCGAAACGTGGCAGCCAATTGTGCACAGGAGTGTTCCACAAAGAGTTGTGGATTGAGTGGCCATATTATTATTTAAAAAACTTATTTGACGATCCACCAATCGACTAACAACTGGGTTCTGTCGTACTGCTAGATAAACAGAGGCGTGCAGAGTAAGGAAGCTTGCCTAAGTTATCGCCCTGCCTGGGAGTCACACTCTTACTTGCTTAGGCGAGTGCTCTAACCACTACGCTACAGCACTCCCATCTTTGACAATTCTTCTGAGCCTGTGGTTTGTTCATATTGTAAGCAAATAACTTTCTAAATTAAGATAATGGAGTGGGGGGGGGGCAGATATGGAGAAGTGGTGACAGTGTTGAGACATTGATGTAGTGGTTTGCTTTCTTTCACTGTTCAAGTCCGAATGTTAGAGTGATGTCTTTCCTGCTCGGTATCAAAATTACTTGAAAGTAAAAAGGAGTGAAATTCTCCACATATTTGAAGGTAAGCCCCATTTAACACGGGTTGCTGGGCAGCCCATGGAATCACAAAAACACATCAGAGAAGCAACCTGGAACCAGATACTTCCTTCACTTTGCCCCTGAACAGCATCCTATTTCCTCTCCTCACACAGGCTCGCGCACTTGCTCTTTCTCCACATAACTATTCTTACAGCATGCTTCCAAACCAGATTTTCCATAGGGATGCAGCATTTGTGAAAGAATCAATTACCTATTTGTTAGCAAGGGAAGCTTTACAAATTACCCATTAGCTGATTGATCATTCTGGCATCTGTTGGGTATCCGAGTCTGAAGCTGGTGTTATGGGTGTTGAGGGAAAAGACTTCACCAAAAGGAATAGAATTGTAGAACTCTTTCTTAATGGTAACAATTTTATTTCTAGTTAAGCAGCTGACACAGTGTATGCTCACAGCATTCTGACTGTATTTTATAATCTAACAGGGTTAGGGAGGGGATTGACTGCAAAGTTACTTATATTGAATTGTACCTTGTTTTTCTTTGTGGTTTGATTTTGTCTTGAACCAAAAGAACGTGAGTTAATTATGACAGTGAAGAGGAAGGATGCCCTGTAAATGTAGAACTGGAGGACATGTGGTGCGTTTTAGTTTGGATAATAATATTGCTTACATTTGATAGAGCACCTTTCATATCAGGAGGACATCTCAAAGCACTTCATATGATATTCTGTAAAGAGTGTCTGCGTTTTTGTGGACAAACCCGGCAGCCAGTTTTTCACATAGCAGTGTTTCACAAACAGCCACGAAGTGAATGACTAATTTTATTTGGGGGATTGTTGGCCAGAACACGGAGAAACTCGAATAGTGCAGTGGGATCTTTAATGTCCACCTAAACAGGCAGATGTGGCCTCAGTTTAACGGCTGATCCAAAGGACGGTACCTCCACCTATGCAGCACACCACCACACTGCATTGGAGTGTCAATACAGACTATACGAGTTTCAAGTCCCATTGTGCGGCTTGAACCCACAACCTTCTGACTCAGTGGAGTGCTATCAACCGAGTCAGGCTGATACACACGTTTGTTTGCTTTTTAAAATGCAAACTTCTCTTGAAAAATGTCACTGCTGGGTCAAAACCTTAGGTGTTGGACTTCAATTTGTTACATAAATTTGGACACTGAATTCCTCAAATTTGCATAAAGTAGAATAATCTAACCTCTAATCGAAAGGAAAGTGTTGCTACAAGTGAGGTCAGGTATTGTGCAAAGCTTTAACCTAAATAGACTTTTTTTGTTAAATCTACCTGTAAGCCTTTTATCTGGTGCCCACAGCTGTTTATTTAACAGTGCTTCTAAATGACCAATCTTGACTGGCCCCCACCCTCCAAGGGTGAAACACAGATACAGTGCAATCCGCTCAGTCGAGTATAAACACAGCATGAATTGCTGGAAAAAATGCCTGAAACAGAGAAGTGCATCTCCAGCAGGGATTCCCCCAAGTACATTACGCCAACTCCTGAGAATTGTGCTCTGAGTTTGGTTCAGAACCAAGGTCTCATGCAAATGTGACTTAAACCGCCTTCTGCAAATGCATTTTACATCTCAAGGCTCAAGAGATCTGATCAAAGATACTATTTACACTACCAATTTGCTGTTCGAGCTCAGTTAATGCCATTTGACTGCACAATGTGTTACTGTAAGAAAGAGGATGTGTAGGAGGAGGTGGCGAGAGTGCTGATTTGTTTACACATTATTGATAGAATGGTTATTATTAACGGAATGGCTTCATAAGGTAGGGAGTTTTATTTTTCTCCCATCTTTCCGTTCTCAGTAAGAACACATTGCACAACCTCCCTTTCCAGGAGAATGGGCAGCTGGTGGACTCTCATCATGATTTTTCTTTCCTAAGAGGAGCCGTCTAATCTGTAAGTTTATCTTTGGGGAGTCGACGCACAACCCTAGGTCCTAGCAGTGATTACCATTTTGGATGGGAAACATTCAGTCCCTTTCTGTACAATAGGTTTATGCTGTGCTCAGTTTTAGAATGTAGACGTTTGTTTGAAATGTTGCATTGCACCGGGGGTAATAATCCCTCCCAAAAAAAATTGGGTCAATCAATCCAAGACTGTTTGTGGGACACTACTGTGTGGGATTGGCTGCCATGTTTCGCCCACAAAATATATAATCAGCTCACATCATAGTGTAATCTGTGAGGTGCTTTGTGATGTCTCATTGACGCGAGAAGGTGCTATATCAAATGCAATGATTATTATTATGTATGTGAATATATGGGGTGTTTAAGAGGTGCAGCGGATACAACTTCTAGGGTAGTATAGCAGCATTGCTGATTGCATTCCCAGTATTTAGTTTTACTATTCAATAGTAGCTTGAGCCTTGCACTAAAGTCATGCATCAGTGGAGTCTGGCAAAGGTGTATGAATTTAATAGCTCCATTAACGCCACTTAACACAATTGAAAAGAGAAGCAAGTTTCTCTCTCTCCCGGTTTCTCTCTCTCCTGGCCAACAATACTCCAAATAAATAAAATTGTTCACTCACTTCATGGCTGTTTGTGGGATGTTGCTGTGGCATTTGGCTGCCCCAGTTCGCCCACTAAACATGCAGTTACTGTATTATACAGTGTATCCTGTGAAGTGCTTTGGGACATCCTCCTGGCGTGAAAGGTACTACGCCAAATGCAAGGATTATTATTAAGCCATCACTGCTTTGGGGATCCAGAATTGTCATACAGCACCTGACAGCAGACCTGCCAAAGTGGTTTAACCACAGCTCTGAATGAATGGTGACTGCAACTGTCTTCAGTGCCTTGGGGCGTCCTCCCGAGGTGCTATATAATTTGTTGTTGTCTTGAATACTTGAGCCCATGTGTACTGTGAGTATCGGGTCTTTTCGACCCATAGCTTCTTAGCAATTTCGTGGTGGTTTATCTTTGAATCGTTCAAAGTAACTCATTAGAAGAAAGGGGCTAAATCTTTTCCTGTGGAGTATTGCTGTGGATAACATGGTGCAATTTGTTGTGATAATTCTCTTTCCAGCTACCACTCCTTGTTTAGATGTGAGCTGAAACCTCTGCAGTGTTGGTAGTATTCAAAGTTCAATGCTCCTCACTTGCTGCATGAGCCCTCGCATCGATTGCATGTTCTCCAGTCTGTGCTGAGCATTCACACCCCACAGCCATGGACATCTTTCTGGTGTGACAAAACCAGACCCTACAAGGACAAATTCAATAGTTGTTCACACGGACAGGTTCGATAGTCGTTTACAAACGTGTTTGAAGATTTTATCATTTAATCAGAATGAACTTGATTCGAATACATTTCATTCTGGAGCAAATGGAGGATGGAAGGTCCTTGGCCTGTGCACAGGAAACATTTTGTATAACACAGGGGAAACGTCCCACTTGAAAGAGAATTTTTTTATAGCACTTTGTCGTACCAAAATGTCTCCAAGGGTTTCATGGGCACTTAAGTGTAATGACAGTATTTTGTGGATAAATATGGCAGGTGTTTCCATCAGCAAGGTGAGAGAAACTAACTTTGCTTTTGTGTCCATGTGAACATGCAGACAGAACCTTATCTGAAGGATGGTGATATTAATAACATTCCTAACATTTGATACAGCATCTTTCATGTCAGGGGGACATCTCAAAGCGCTTCACAGGATTTGTAAAGTGTAGTAACTGCGTATGTTATAATAATAATCCTTGCATTTGATATAACGCCTTATCATGTCTTCAGTGCTTCACAGAATATACTGTCAAGTGAATCAACTCTACTTTGTGGGTGAAATGCGGCAGCCAATTGCGCACAGCAGTGTCCACAAACAGTCTTGATTGAGTGACAAAATAAATTTTTTTTTTTGGAGGGATTATTACTTCATGTGGAGTAAGGAAACTTGCCCAATGTTTTGCCCTACCAGGAATCGAAACCCAGGTCCTCTCGCTTGCAAGGCGAGTGCTCTAACCATTAAGCTACAGGATTCCACATATGATATGATATAAGGATTATAGGCAAATGTAGGCCAACACTTTTATAGGAAGGCACCTCTGCCAACGCAGTGCTATCCTAGTATTGTACTGGAACATCAGCCTAGACCACAACTTTCTGATCCAGAGATGAGAATGCTGCCAACTGAGCTAAACTAGATTTCAGAAGTGCAGAAATGTCCATTGTATATTTTAGAATTTCCTTCATTGTCAAACAGACTGTGGTTGACTGATGAAAGAGCTAAAGTAATGTAAATTTCCTTCATTGACAGACTGTTCTACCTGATCATGTGTTCTCAGGAATTAAAGTGGCAGCATTATAAATAGATTACCAGTGATGTATGGTAACCATATACTATTCATGTCATATATGATTAAAATTTATGTTGAGTTCAAGCACCATCTGGCAAAACATCTATAAATAAAAACTAAACCCAGTTCTGTTGTCCGTTTGAATATTCTTATATATTTTTTTAAAAAATGCAATATATTTAAATGGAGGATGTATGACTGTTGCTAAGTACTGTAGTTTCTAAGTTTGGGATGTACAACACAGTGAGCAATGTTATTTATAAGATGGCCGATGAGGCAGGATGTGTGAAAAGGCTAAGCAATTGGGTGGGAAAAGCTGAGTTGTGCCATCAGTTTAGTGGTGTAAAAACCAGCTTGGGGTCCTTTCTGTGTGTGTGTGTTTGTGGATGTTGGTTGAGGATTGGATCGGGCTAGGCTGTGATGGCTTTTGTTCCACACACAATCAGATAGCTTGCCAAACACTCACACAAAGCCTTGGGAGATCCCTTTTCATTTGATGGTGATCAGGAAGAGGAACCCTAATTGATATTTTTTTGCACCCTCAAAACCCAAAGATGCTAAAGCCATTTCTAGTATCTCCAATACTGCCCCAGGTACCTGTGGATCAAATGCAGGAACTTCCTAATGTATATATAATCAGTGTTTTTGTAAACTAAAAATAATTTTAGGAGTGCTAGTTTTTGTGGCTTGGGTTTATACTCACTACAATATTTTTTTTCCAGGCTGTGATTGCGATTATTATAAGAACTTGCATTTAACAGGGCCTTTCACTTGAAATCAACATCTGAAAGTGCTTTACAAGACATAATTGATTAGAGGTTAATTCAATGTTATACAGTAACAATAATTTACATTTATACAATGCCTTTCACTTAGGGAGGACATTTCAAAGTGTTTCATACAACTGAATGAGCACCTGAGTTTCTAGAGGGGGAAGCGATGGAGGGGAAGGGAAAGATGGCAGGAAGCACAGTCAAAGAGATTGGTCTTAAGACGGGCTTTGAAGATGGGTGGGGGGGAGAGAAGAGACAAGGAGAGGGTGCAAAATGGCTGTTACCAGTGGTAAGCCAGAACAAGCAGGAGCTTGAAGCAGGCTGCTGTTTGCTGTGCGGAGGGAGTGGCTTACAGAGGAAACAACAACAACAACAACAAGATTCCATTTATAAAGCGCCTTTCACGTCAGGAGGACGTCCCAAGGCGCTGCACAGTTGGGTCAGGACCCGAGCAGGGGGGAAATGGTCAGGGTGAGGGGAGGGAAGGGAGGGAGCGAGGAGGGGGGAAATGGTCAGGGTAAGGGGAGGGAAGGGAGGGAGCGAGGAGGGGGGAAATGGTCAGGGTAAGGGAGGGAAGGGAGGGAGCGAGGAGGGGGAAGCGAGTCGAGAGGGGAGCTGAAGGCTCGGTCAAAGAGAAAGGTTTTGAGACCGGCCTTGAAGGAGGAAAGGGAGGAAGCGGCGAAGGCACTGGGGGATGGAGTTCCAGAGCCTGGGGCTGAGAGGCTGAAGGCCCGACCACCGATGGTAGGGCGGTTGGGGCGGGGGACGTGGAGCAGACTGGAGCCAGAGGAACGGAGGGTACGGGCAGGTAGGTAGGGGGATAGTAGGTTGGAGAGGTAGGAGGGAGCAAGGCCGTGAATGGCCTTGTAGGTGAGGATGAGGATCTTGAAATCAATCCTCTGGGGGATGGGGAGCCAGTGGAGGCGAGCGAGGGTGGGAGTGATGTGGTCCCGAAGCCTGGTGCGGGGCAGTACACGAGCTGCAGAGTTCTGAATGACCTGCAGCTTGTGGAGGGAGGTGGCGGGAAGGCCGACGAGGAGAGAGTTCCCATAGTCCAGCCTTGAGGTGACAAAGGCGTGAACTAGGGTTTCAGCAGCGTGAGGGGTGAGGTAGTGCCGTAGTCTGGCGATGTTCCGGAAGTTACAGAGGTGGAGCAAGACCTTAGCGGCATTTGAAAATGAGGACAAGAATTTTGAATTGTATTCAATGGTGGATGGGGAGCCAAGTGAGAATAGGGGGCAATGGACTCATGGAGCCTTGTGTGGGAGAGATCATGGGCTGTAGTTCCAGATGGTCTGCAACTTTATTGGGGAATAGTGGGGGAGTCGGGTGAGGGGGGATTGGAATAGTCGAACCTGGAGGTGACGAAGGTGGTAGCCTTGGAGGAGAGGTAATGGCTGAGGTGAGCGATGTGCAAAGGTGAGGTTGGTGATTGCCCAGATTTAGAGTTTGAAGGGTAGTTGTATGCAACAACAACAACAAGGTTACATTTGGATAGCGCCGTTCACGTCGGGAGGATGTCCCAAGGCGCTGGACAGAGGACAGCATTTCAGACCCGAGCTGGGGTTGGGGTAGGGGAGGGGAAGGGGGGTGGCCGATGGCATGGTCGAAGAGGAGGGTCTTGAGGCAGGACTTGAAAGAGGCTAAGGAGGAGCGAGGCGGAGTGATTGGGGGATGGAATTCCAGAGGTTGGGGGCAGAGTGGCTGAAGGCTCTCCTGCCAGTGGTGGGGCGGGTGGGTTTGGGGACGTGAAGCAGGCCAGAGCCGGCTGAGCGGAGGGAACGGGCGGGTTGGTAGGGGGTTAGGAGGTCACAGAGGTAGGGTGAGGCGAGGCCATGGAGGACTTTGTATGTGAGGACCAGGATCTGAAGGGAGCCAGTGGAGTCGGGCGAAAGTGGGGGAGATGGGGTCATGGAGTTTGGTGCGTGAGAGGACACGGGCTGCAGAGTTTTGGATTATCTGCAGCCTGTGGAGGGAGGAGTTGGGAAAGCCGACAAACAGGGCATTTGCATAGTCGAGCCTGGAGGTGATGAAGGCATGAACAAGAGTTTCAGCGGCCTGAGGGGTGATGTAGTGGCGGAGTCGGGCGATGTTACGGAGGTGAAGGAAGGCAGAGCACATTATTAGAGGTGCCGTCCTTCAAGTGAGATGTAAAACAGACATCCCATCTGCCTCTTCATGGACATTATAAATCCAATGGCACGATTCAAAAAGATAAGGGAGTTACTCACTGTGTCCTAAGCCAGCAATTCCCCTCCCCCTCAGTAAAATTGATCATCCACTTCATGGCTGTGTGTTGGTCATTGCTGACTGCTGAGCGCCCATTGTATTTGCCTTCAAGTACAAATATAATTTACAGTAAACGTGGGAAGAGCTTTGAGACATTTTAACAATGTGATAAAGCAGTATATCAGATGCAAGGATTGTTATTGTATATGCAGAGGCTAAATTTGTGCCAACAGATTCACGAGATGAGTGGGCAATCCATTGAATTTGGGATGAGAAGGGGAATATAGCCAAGATAACTGAGAGAAACACACTGCCTTTCTTAAGAATATCTACAAGTAGTGGGAGCAGTCCCTTTATTTTCCACCTGAATCACAAGGCAGATAGAAGCAAAATAGAGAGAATGTAATAATAGAATCAGGTAAGAAAAAAGGCCAGCTGAATTTTTTTTTAAATTGCAGGGTGCACGCACAGCCAATCTATGCTGGCACTTGTACACCAACTTATTGTGGTTAATAATATATCAGAAGTCTGCTTTGTTAAATATTGGAAAACATTCTGAAAATGTTTCCATTGCCTTTATTTTCCCTGCGTCTTTATTACACAAATACGCAGAGAAGCCATCTAATGGATAACTAAATATATGTGAATAAAACAGCAATCACTGACGTTTTCTACATGATTACTGAATTTCAGAGCTCTGTGAAGGTGAATCAGATAAGCCTGGATGAAAGTGGGGAGCATGTTGGTATCTGTACAGAAGACGGCAAGGTAGGAGTTTATAATATACGCTGTATTTTGTTTCATATAATAATTCAGTGCCTACAGTTTATTTTCCAATAATTTTCACTTTGCCAAGAATCTGTTGCTACATTTTCCTGTGCAGCACTCGGAAACACACATGGAGTGGGGAATCCAGGAAGCTGGTTCTCTTCTCTTAGTATGCTTTCACTTGTGTTACGAAAGCTTTGATGCATGTTGTAGTATTTATAACTTGCTATCTCTCACTCTGAAGTTTTCAGATGTTTGTTTTATACAAAAAAGTTTAGTGTACAGAATTTCAGGAACTTAACTGTACAAAGGACAGGTTGGAGGTACAGTATTTGTAATTTTAGTTAATGTTTGGTTGGGTATCTCTGAAGGCACTCCTATTTTCCACAACATGAGTTGATCACACTAGTATAAAAGTTGCAATATCTCAAAGTAGACATATTCTATAAGGGTGCAAGTACATATTTAATGTAACCCTACCATCTTCCACATGTTTGTACATAAATTCTAAGAAGTGGATTCATAAGTTTCATTGATTCATCTGAAATTAAGTATTTATGAATCCAGTGAATCGAATGTGAACAAATTCTAAGTGCATTTTAACTTGCTGCAATTTAGTTGAGTTAAGTTGACTGTACTGGAATGGCTTTTCTGAAATCTTGTATGTGAATCTAATGAAAACAATTTTGGACCCATTTAGACAGAATTATGGCGCTCACAAATCATGGATTCTTAACTTGGAAACTGGAATTCCAATCCCAGAAACACTTTATTGATCTATTGCTATGTAATACCTATCTAGTGGCATCTCTAAAGCTAAATAAAAGGGTTTTAGCCCAGACTATTGTTAAAGCGTGTTTCATTTGCTTCTGTACATATGTCTTAACACAATTGTGAAGAATTAAAAATGCCAACTTGGAAAAATAGAATATAGTGAATTAGCTTGTGGCATCTAGTATTGTGGGTAGATGTGAGATTCAAGCTCCTGAGATTTATTTTTCAGAGAAGTTAAAATACAAACCTTAGCTTGTGATATCGTTGAGTTTTTTTTATTAGAGGCTGCCAAATTTTGAAGCTATGAGATTATTGTGTTTTCTCCATGAAACTTGGTGGGAATTGTAGAAGCTAAGCATCCATTTAAGCCACAAACAAACAGCACTAAAGTACTGGAGGTTACTGTAGTTTCACATTTTCTGCCTGCATCCATATTTCAGTCAGGATTCATCAAGTATCTGGAGTCCCCATAGATACGGGATCGCTGGAACCTTAAAATACCACAGATAGTGTAAGATGGATCTGTTAACCTTTCTGAATTCTACAGCATAGTATCGTCTTTAAAACTGTGTGGTGTGGCGCAGAGGAAAGTGTTCAGTATAATGTGCAGCAAGTGCCTCCCAGTGGCTAAGAGTTGGTATTGGAAATCGCAAAGATTGCAATAGAAAGAACATGCTCTGTGATTCAGTCTCATTATCTACTTGTATTTTGAACGTGTCAGTACCTTCAAAGAACTTTTTTCTCTCTAACAAAAGATCNTTTTTAAAGATTTCTCACTGTACGTGTTTCATTTTGGATCCTTTGAAGAGAATTCAAATCCGATAAACGGATCAAAGGATTCAAATGTATGACTAAAGACACAGTCTTCACAACAGTGACTGAAGTTTACCCTCGACATTTATAATTCAGGAAATCTATTGCTCTAAGCACTTGTAATACACATAACAATAATAATAATCCTTGCATTTGATATAGCGCTTTTCACGTTTTCCAGACGAGACGTCTCAAAACGCTTCACAGAATATACTGTAAAGTGAATTGACTGTATTTTTGTGGAATACCTCATTTGTTAAGCACTATGTTTCAGGGAGTATATTTTTATAATTAGAATTAATCGAATTGGCTTCCCAATTGCAGTGACTTATCCAATGAGTAGCAGAGCTAAATAGTCCTGGGAAGGTCCCAGATTCCATGCACAGATTCTTTCAGCAAGCAACATCATTTGGGGGCAGCAATAAAGTTGTTACAATTGGCTCTATTGGTCTGGGGCAGGGAGAGGCAAATCAAAAGTTCCTGCTCCTGAACACTGTGCAGAGATTCAGCTGAAATGTGCTTGTGGACATTAACTGAGGACTGGATCAAACTTGGCTACGGCTCCCCTCTGGACTCGAATAGCCTGCTGCTGATGTTCATCATGAAAAGTGGTAATTTGGAGAGTTACCGGACAGGGACTGGTGCCTATGGAGTATCAGCAGAAGAAAAAGAAGTGTTAAAAAACCCTTGAAAAGAGGCAGGCACTAAAGTAAAACATGACCTGTTCCAGAGAATCCATTTGTGGATTGCAGACCATAGCTGCTCAATTGTATCAGTTCTGAAACCACTTAACCACTTTTTGTTATTTAGTTTTGAACTGGTTGCTTTCCTAATGAACTTGACCTAGATTTGTTTCAACAGCAACATTTGACACCTGAACATTGTGAGTGAAGTGTATTTAAACTAAATGCATTGTCACTAGGTAATAGGAATGAACTTCCAGAGATGAGGCAGGAGCTGGCCTGCTTCATGTCCACCTCCCTTGCCTTCTTCAAGATCTGTTTCAAGACCTTCCTCTTTGACCATGCTTTCAACCACCTTCCTACCCTCCACCTCTCTTGATTCCAAATCCTTTAACTGTCCAGCACCTTGGGCCATCGTTCCGATGTGAAATGTGCTATATAAATGTAATTTTGTTGTTGTTCCCAACTATTGGTTGATAGGATTAGTACTGCTTTTGGAGTTAGACAGGCCAGCACACCCAAGTTGCTGCAAACTGATGGAGTTCAATCAAATCCTATTAAAAAGCATTATTATCTCTAGATGTTTATGTACTTTTCTCTCATCATTTGATTTCAGCGTTTGAGCCTACATTGAGCTTACAGTTCAATATTGCCAAAATACATACAAGTATCTTTAGTATGGATTGCTTTAAACATTCAGTTTGGTTCTAACACAGAGAAATTAAACACTTACCTGCAATGACCTACAAAATCCCCATAGCTGCTGTGATGTTTTAGTCTTTTGAACCCTGTACACTTTTCCATGTCCCCTCCACATATTTTCTTTATCGAACTCTGTTGATGAAAACCAGAACTGGGTTAAGCTTTATGAATCTCTTGTCTTTCTTTGAGGAAGTAACTAGTGGTTGAAAGTAATACCATTTACTGAAGTATCAGAAGGTAGTTGACAAATTCCACATTTGTGTCTTCTAAAGAAGATCAGAGTTCATAACTCACGGCATTAATAGCTGAATTAAAAACTCAATTGGAAGCAGAGGTGAAAACAAATGGGAGAAAATCTGCATCAGTCACGAGCTGATCTTGAGAGGGTTGTCTCGGAGTCTCCTGCTGTTTAAACTATTTATAAATGAATTAAAGGAAAGAATTTGTTGTAATATTTTACACTGAGCTATAACTAATGTCTGAAAGTAAATGATATTGAAGAAACTTGGACAGATTAAGCAGTTCCAATAAAAGTGGCATTTTTCGTGTAGATTAATAGGAGTAAAGCATAGGAAGCAAATGTATGCATCAGGGATGTACATTAAATGGAGAGGAAAAGGACCTGGGTGTGAGTTAAACTGGCTTTTGTTTTTTAGTAAGCCTCCCCACGTATTTCCACCCCAGGCATCTGAAGTGAGGAAGGAAATTTTTCAAGCACTATAGGACTATTTTAAGGAAATAATGAACACTGAGTAAGTTGTGCCAGGCCAGATCCAAATGCTTTTTTTTCCCTATTTAAGAAAGGTTATCAAGCTGTATCTGGTAACTATAGATCTATTTGCTTGACCCCAATGATTGGAAAACTAATGGAAGCATTACTACACGACAGGCAGCATGACTTCAGTAGAGGTAGATCTTGTCTGATAAGCCTCATTTGAGAATGTGACATCTTAATTTGGTACAGCAACAACTACCCCTGCCCCATAGCTTATATGTCTCAAGTGCTTCGGAGATTGAGTCGGATACCGACAGCATAATTTATCTGAAGTTCAAAAAACCTTTGATAAAATATCACACGGGAGACTCTCAACAAAGGGCTTCTGGTATTTTTTTGTGTACATTTCATTTAGTTTCTGCCTCCGTAATATGGCTGTCTGGCTGGTCTTGGTTTTGGAGATTTTTAATTCCATTCTTTCTAGAGTTTGAGGAGTGCCTTAAACCTAGTTTGTACCAAACTTTACGCATTGATTGAACACAAAGATTGGGTTGAATTTCAGCTGATTGTGCAGTATAAATGGGGCTTCAGAGAGTTTAAAATTGTCAACAACTCAATTGCACAGACAGCAATTCAGACTTCGATTTTTGTTTTGTGGAATGCTTTGACCCCCTTAGTTACAAAGAAAACAACCAGACCTTGAGTGGTTCATTAATCTCAACATCTAGATTACAAAAACCTCAGGGTATAGTACAAGACTCCAGATGCCTGATATATCCTTTGATGTCTAAAGGTCTCAAGCTTGTATTCTTCACTGTATCAGTGTGCCTGCAGTAGGTTGTATGGAGAGAATGGTTTTGAAACCTGGTTATTGAAACATCGGCGAAGGTAATTAAATGAATTAAAATAAACATCAAAATTAAATATTGTATGAAGCGCTGCAAAATAGATTTCTGTATAACTGGACTCAAGGGCAAAATAATCCACCAATTTTCTCCTTTTTAAAAAAAGGATTTCCAATAAAAATACAATTTGTTTATATCGGGCCTTTCATGTCAGGAGGATGTCTCATAGTGTGTTACACAACTCGCTGGGCACTCAAGCAGGGAGAGAGGGGTGGGGGGTGCAAGCTGAAGATGGTGTGGGGGTGGGGGGAGAAGATGATCAAAAGTAGCATCAAAGATGTAAGTCTTGAGGTGAGCTTTAAAAGTGGGGAGAAAATGAGTAAGAGATTCCAGGATGTACTCCAGTGAGCAAGGGCAAAGTGGCTGACATCTCACCCACCAACGGTGAGGCAGATGGGACAAGGGGCATGAAGCAGGCAAGTGTTCGCTGAGCAAAGGGAGTAGCCCAGGCAATACGGTTGAGGTCACAGGAGAAGTGTGGGACGAGGCCATGGTTTTTTTATTTCAGTGTAAACATTAATTTCTGCTTGTGTAATCGACAGTAACATTTCTCCTCAATGCAGCATGTTTTCAATACTGGAATTGAATTTTGGGTTTGATGTACGGTCTATAGTCTATAAAATTCCAGTTATCTTCCCTTTGGAAATGTTTATAAAGTATAGTCAATTTTTGTTGCACAGACTAGCTTGGGAAGTGTTTGAACAGTTTTCCCTATCACATCACCGACTCCAGCATTCAGGAATCTTAACGACCAACTAGTGACTATCCTTCTTGGGGGGAGGGGAATTGAACTCGCCCTCTGTGGTGGCCTCGGTAGGCCGGCTCCTGAACCAGGCAGGTCCGCAGTATTCCAGGGCACTGCTGATGACAGCACAGCCAACGTGGCTCATTGGCAGGACCTAGAAGGGCAGACCAGTCACTGGAGGCAGGGAGTTATCTGACTCAGTTCCTGTTAACCCTGCAAAGCCAAAGCCCTAAGGGTGATCCTAGCTGAACAAGCAATGGGAGAGAGCAATATCAATGACAAGCTATGCAGTTTTCGCTGGTTAGACTCCAGAAGTATCCCAACACATATTCTGGGGTCCCTGAGCCCTTGGCTCTTGCCAACCTGTGCCTAATATCTTCCGGAATTAGGTAAGCAGGATGCATCCCTCCAGGGAAAGTAAGCATTCCATTCCAACAATTTAACTCTGGGATTTCCATTTGTAAGTGGGATGCATGGAATTCTCAGCTTGGTTTGGATACTCTTAAGCAAGGTGATGGGTTTCCACACATGTGTCAGACACTCGGCTGACAAAAAAAAACTGATAGCAAGGATATTCTGTGGGTCACTTGAAGTGCTCTTGAACTGTGTTAAAGTTGTATTTCCCTAATGGTTTCCAAAGATATTCTTGCATAGCAGAGATCAACATTCAGTGTGTTCAGATAAGGCTGGTGGTTGAACCACCAAAACAGAAGTGCTCAACTTCAGCAAATGGTGACCTATATTTAACATCCGCTTGATGTGAAAGGCGCTAGACAAATGTAATTTTGTTGTTGTTGTCAATGCGTTTTTTTAAAAAAAATCATTTTTTAATGTGCTTTAATTTGCCAAACTAAAGTATAAATAAATAGTACAATTTCCACAGTCTTTTGGGTTCTGATTTCACAAACTCAATGTCTCAAGTGATGTGATGATGGAAGTGTTAACTGGGACTTGCATGTGATTCTGCTGTTCTGTGCCAACAGGTCCAGGTGTTTGGATTGTACACGAGAGAAGGATTTCACGAAAACTTTGACTGTCCTATCAAAGTAAGTGTTTCAGAAATTGAATAGTTTCAGCGCTGAAACAGAATTGCCTAGAAGGCTACAGCACAGAAATAGACGTTCAGCCCAACGACCATTCAGTCCACATGGGTCTTTATACTCCATAGGAGCTTCTACCCCTCGAGTATTAGATCCAGTGGAAGGGAGATTTTGGCATTGACCATAATAATAATAGTCATTAATTTATTTAGCGAGCTTCACATAGGATAATGTCTCAGAGCACTTGATTTACTGTTATCATTTTGTATCCTTACACTATTGTGCTCAGTAATTCATTTTTGTCAATATCCTAGTGATGTCAACATTAATAGTTTTATTTAATATCGATGAAGTGTATTGGTGCTTGAGAATGGAATTCAGTGGAATGCATAATCAAACTTAGCCATTCTGCATAAAACTATGCTACTGTTAACCACTCAGATGCCATCCTGCATGAAAAGAGCTATATAAATTCAAGTTGTTGATGTTTATGGGTTAGAATTAGCATCTTGCACTTACACATCAAGGGCTGCATTGTTTAGAACCTTTCTCTCTGTTCCAATAACATCCCTTATCTCCAACTTCAGCGATGATATCATCCTCCCTTTGTTAGCACCAAAGTGATTTTTTCTAATTTCAGCCATCTCACCTCTGCCCACAGTGTGATTGGCATTTAATAGTTGTTTTACTACTGTGGACTCAACATTGGTAAAAACTGAGCCATTATTGTCTGAACACGTTTGTGCAAGATGCTTATAGAGCACATTTGGGTTTGTGTCCAACATAGGTGACACCACACTTTACCTTCAACAGAAGGTCAACAGTTAATGGTTCATTTTATAACCGCTTGATTCTTTCGAAAAGAAAAGACTTTAGCATGTTTACTGCATGAGAATTTGATCGATGAACAGTATTTCGTGAACATTTCTCTTGCTTTCTCCCCATCCCTATTTGCATGTTTCTCCCTATGCCAGGTGCCGTGCATGACTGACTGAGTGAAAGTAAATGTGTTGGTTAAGCCTTCCAGGTTTGCCTGTCTTCCTGTGGATATTGGGAGCTCATTGTGGATTGTGGACATGTGGAGTCCTGTGGCTCAGTGGTTAGAGTACTCGCCTTGCAAGTGAGACACCTGGGTTCAATTCCAGGCAGGGTGAAACCTTGGGCAAGTTTCCTTACTCCACACGCCTAATAATAATCCCTCCAAAACAAAACAATAATAAAATTGGTCATTTTCAATCCACGACTGTTTGTGGGACACTGCTGTGCGCAATTGGCTGCCGCGCTTCACCCACAAATATACGGTCAATTCACTTTACAGCATATTCTGTGAAGCGTTTTGAGATGTCGAGAAGATGTGAAAAGCTCTATCAAATGCAAGGATTATTATATTGGAAGGGCAATCCCGGGGAGAGAGAGAGGGGAGGAAGGGACATGTTCAACGTTCAATGCTGTGCCCCCAAGGCGAGTCAGAGGTTATCGATTTTCAATTTTGTGAAAAGCTGAAAGTCTATTCAAGCAGAGCTAATTTGCAACCACTATGTAGTAGTAGAAAACAGTTATAATTCAATGATTAATTCCAGAAAATTGTGTAAGCATCAATCTCCTCCTATGAGTTATGTAACAGTAATTGGGCATGTAGGCGGATTCCAGTCACTTTCCTCACCATTCTTCTCATTGGAAGCAAAGCAAAGGTCCTATATGCAGTATTTGTCTTACCTGATTTTCTTAATAACAAATTCCAAGTTGTGCAAACAGGGACTCTTCCCTTTACACAGATGAAAATCATGGTGCCCTGTGGGGAATAAGGTCTACTTTCAACAACAGTTTGCATTTATACAATATAAGTGCTTATAACACAAGGTAGAGTTTCTGAGCACTTCCCAAGTGGAGGTCCCATGTGTTAGTGTGAATTCCTGTTAAAACCACCTCAAATCAGACCTCAGCTTTGCTTCTGAATGCATCCAATGAGGGGGGGGGACCTTTTTTGTTTTCAGTCCACATGATCTATTAGGAGGAAATCTGTGCAGATCAACAAAGTTCTTGATCTATAAAGGCTTGTTCCATTCTGCGTTCCACTCAACCACTTTAGTGAAAGTTCCATTGGATGGCATTTTTTTTTCCACTCGCTCGTTTCCCCATTCTGTCCCTATTCAAAATTTGGTAATGTGGCAAGTGCATAGCAGAGGTGGAGCAAAGCTCAGATCTGCGAATAAAGGTACTGATCATTTGAAACCCGTCACTACCTTACTCTATAGAACGGATCTGATGCAGGAGCTCATCCATTTGCCGTGCATCTTTTCTCCACTAACCTGAAGGTGCACAGGAGTTCAAGCACAGTGCATCAATTATTTATCATCCAGAATTGGACAGATGCAACAAAAAATGATAGGGTATGAAGAGCGAGGAGGAGAGTGCGGTTAATCGAGGTGGCTCATGCTGAGGGAAGACAATAGCAGACTTGTTGAGCTGATTATCCTATTTCTGTACCTGGCATTCCATGACTGCAGGGGGAGCTGTGTAAATAAGATTCAAAGAAATAAACCCCATGAACATTTATTTACTCTGACATTATGTTAATTCTAAAAGGGATGAAAAGTGCTGACTGTTACTTCTGACGTTTGAAAGGTCAATAGAGCACAACGTCATATACTTGTGCCCATCTGTTTCACTATCTAAGCTTTTTTTTCTGCACTTTGCTACCTTTTGGAAATCTCTGACAGATTTTGTGAGTATCACAACTTGGATCTCAACAAGTTCCCCTTGAAATGATTCGGCAGCTGTGTGTATCATTGTGCATAACTTCGCTGATTTGTTTTGTTATATTTTATTTCAGATAGTGGCTCTGAACCCGCAGTTTGGTAGATCCAGCAGCAAGCAGTTCATCACAGGAGGGAACAAGGTAAGCTTGACACACCTTTCTCCCATTCCACTCAACTATCAGAAACTGAGCACCAGAATTACAACAGTAGTTACAATAATCCATGCATTTGATTTGACAACTGCCTGACACAAAAGGAGCCGCCTCAATCCTTGTTCGTAATGCACATTTGACGGAAGTTTAAAGACGGTATTAGACGTGCAGTCCATTCATTGGCATAAAATTTGTACCTACCACTATGAACACCATTAGCATACAGATGTTGTTGCTTAATTTTAAGGCTTTTATTCAGGAACATTCAACCCATCGAGGCCATTTTACAGATCATGACATTATCTTTCTACTCAAATTTCCTCGCTTTTTCTTCATATTAGTGCTTCCAAATATCTTTGAACAGCTTTGGGTTTGTGGATGTCAGCTCTGTAAAGCTTTATTATACTGCCCTCCTCTGTTTGTTATTTATGCTGTTTTGGCACCAACTTTTTTCCTATTCGGTCAAGCGTCATGGCCTGATAAGGAATAGAGGACTCAAATGAGCAACACGTGTGCTGAAAACGAATGGATTTACAGCCACTGTAATCCTGGAAGAACCATTCAAATGACTGCTGATTTACAAAAAACAATGTCGAAAAGGCAGTTGGAAAGTAGAAGTGAACACATACAAAACAATTTTAATTTTAAATTGTTGAAACGTCACATTTAAAGCGATGGTGATATCTGCAGACATGTAGTTATTATGCCTCTTTTCTATTATGCAAATGTATCTCTACTCGTATATGGATCAAGGGTTAATTTTACACAGGTGCTTCACAACTGAGATGCATAGAAGTGCTGCAGAATTGCATTTTGAATTGTATTTGAATTGTATGATAGAAATTGTAGGAGTCCTGTAGCTCGGTGGTTAGAGCGCTTGCTTCGCAAACGAGAGACCTGGGTTCGATTCCTGGCAGGGCAAAACCTTGTGCAAGTTTCCTGACTCCACACGTCTGAGACGTATCTCCACACGTCTGATAAGTTTCCTTACTCCACACGTCTTTCTTTTCGACCGTGTCTTTGGTCACCTTCCCCCCCCTCCCGCTGACTCGGCCCCGGGATCCGTTACTGTGAAGCGCTCTGAGACACCGTCCGGCATGGAGGGCGCTATATAAATCCAAGTTGTTGTTGTTGATAATAATCCCTCAAGAGAAAAAAATAAATAATAAATTGGTCACTTCAATCCACGACTGTTTGTGGGTCACTGCTGAGCACAATTGGCTGCCACGTTTCGCCCACAAATATATAGTGAATTCAGCTTACAGTATATTCTGTGAAGCGCTTTGAGAGGTCTAGAAAATGTGGAAAGCATTATATCAAATGCAAGGATTTTTTTTTATCTTGACTCGTGTTTGCCTTTGATTCTCTCATTCCCCCCTTTTCTCTAAGTTGCAATTGTATGAACGGAATTGGCTGAGCCGATGGAAAACCTCTACATTACATGAAGGAGAAGGCTCGATAACCAATGTCAAATGGAGAGGAAACCTGATTGCGTGGTCGAACAGTGTGGTAATTAACTCCAATCACTCCTGAACATGGATCAAAACAAAGTGAACAATTCAATTCAGGAATATATTTTGAATAATCTTTAGGCAGGTGTTACTGTGCAGGTAGAAGATAGCCATTTGCACTCGTCAGGAGAAAAATCTTTTGCACAAACAAGTACCTATTTTGGCACGGGAAGAGATTCCCTGTAAGGACAAAAGGCCGATGCCTGTGTGGATGCAGCTATATTCTTGTATGATTCTATCTGTCGCTCTGTGTTCCCCTGACTTGCCTTTCTGAACTGGTTTATTTGGAGGGAAATGAATGGGTCATTCTGTAAAATAAATCCCAACTGGTTGTTTTGTGAATATCGCAAGTTCGTCACAATTATTGTTTCCCATCCTTTTGTGAATGTCACAGCTTAGACTGGGAAGGGTTAATGCATCTCATTGTTTGTTCTCCTCTGTGCATTCCTTTGTTCCGAGGAAGCATATGTCCTGAGGTTTTACTGTAATGTCTGTACGGACATACATTTAAGAAATAGGTACAAATATCGGGCAAATACTTCATGTGTCCATTATTCAAAACAATCGTTAATATTGTGACTTGAAGGCGAACGTTTCTTTAATATGAAGTACTTGGCCCCTTGGGTCCACAGCATTGGCGGGTGTGAGCAAAGCAACATGTTGGTGTCTGCTTTAAAATAAGTTACCTCTGCCCTTGTTGGCCTGTAAATGTACAAACTGTATGACTTGGAGCTCAGTGACCATTTTTTAAAATCTGAAACGTCAGGCTGTAGGGTACTGGTGCACTGCTGTCCAGAAAATGTTTGTCTTTGTACAACGAGGTCCTCTTATAATATACTTCAGCCTAAGCACAAATTTGCTTGTAATGCGGGTGCATTGTGGAATCCAGTGCATTGAATATGACCCCACTCGCTTCCTGAGCACCTACTCACTTTTGATGCCAAAATGGCTAACGTCCATTAAGTTGCTATCGACATCACTTCCTGCTTTGCTATGCATGCGCAAAGCAGGACATGATGTTCGTGGCGGCTGAATGATCCGAAAGTCGACGATTTCAGCTTCCCGCACTGAAAAAAACAGCTTCCAAGTCATCAAGTCATCACCAACAGTGCTTCGCACATGCGCACAAAACAGGAAATGGCATTAAGATGACTTGGAAAGTGACCATTTCTTCTTAACACAGATCTGGCCATTTCTACAATAACATGGGTGGAGATATTACAGATCCCAAACTCAGGGCTGCAAATTAAGTTATCACTTGTTTAAAAAAATTAAAATTGTGAAATGCAACGAGGTTAGATGCTTCACATTACAGTCGTTTCTTCCCCACAGAATCTCCCTTTACTGTTGACTTGCTTTCTTCATTTGATTCTCTCTCACGCCATTCAAGTACATTCTACTTTCTTCAGGGAGTGAAAATATACGACACCAGCTCAAAGCAGCGAATCACAACCGTGGCTCGAGACAATACAAGCCTCCGTCCTGACATGTATCTCTGCAGCCTGTGCTGGAAGGACAATGTGACGCTCATTATTGGCTGGGGAACATCTGTTAAGGTACAGATCACTCAATAAGGATGACAAGGGTATAAAATTGACTATTCCTCCCATCCCCGTTAAAAAAAAAATAAGATTATGGTGCAAAATATTCTTTTGCATCGTAGAATAGTCAGTTCCTTTAAATGCTTCTGCATCTCTTTTTAGCAGCTGCTTCTAATCTTTGGATTGCTGATTTTTTTTTGTGTATGTGTAAATTCCTTATTGTTTGACACACTCACATATTCAGAGCAATACCCTGGAGCTCCTCTGCCATGGAATGGTAGGATGTGGGTTTGTGCTTTGAATAGCAGATCTGAGGACGTTGAGGGGGCTTGCTTTGTGGAGTTCAGACACTTCCTCCACAGGGGAAGGGGCAGATAATTGAAGGGCACATCACCTCTGCCCTCTCTTGTGTATCTCCCAATGGCCAATGCAGAGCATCATTGGAAGAGTCTTGGGAGCAAGTCTGCTCCCGTAGCTGGTGACAGTGTATGCAGCATGTGCAGATTTCAAGTTGAAGAGAAATATATTTTCTTTTTCTCCCCTCCCCCCCACATATACGCAACCCCTTCATTTCAATAATGTCCCATAGATGACAATTGTAATTTTTTTTAGTGGTCAGTGCAAAGCATTTTCAAGGAAACCTTTCACCATTTCTTAATGCAAATTCTGCAAGAAAAATTGTTTTTAACAAACATTATTTTTGCCAGTAAAAGGTTAATGTGGTTTTCCAAGAATGAACCTTTCCGAAATCGCAAGTCTCTCATTATAAATTTATTTGTAGCATTTTAGATTCTTGTTTTTCTTTTATCCAAGTTACTTAGAATCTGTAAATGGAAAAATAAACTGGGACGGTTGCTTTAATATATTTCAATTTATTCATTCCACTATTCCCGCTGCTCAGTTTTGATGGATTCATTCACTTCCACAGTTGGCAAGATTGTTATATGTGAACTACTGCACTTTCTCATATTACTGGTTGGTCTCCCAGTGCAATGTACACAAACAAGATGTTTTGAAAATCAGTTTTCTGTAACAATTTGGGATATAACTACATTATAACAAATACCGAATGTGGTTTATTAATTGTATTCCTGAATAAGTGATCTGGGGTTCCTTTTGGTAACCAAATTGTCACAACATCCCACAGGAACTCTGATCCACACCGAGTTCCCATGAGTCGACGGAACTTCTAACTAGATTCCCGATAATGGAGTGGAACCAGGACTTGATATTCAGGCTTAGCTCCTGACCTGTTTGGGTAGTGATTGAGAAGTGGTATACATGTGGAATGTTGACGACTGCATAGCTACAGGCATGCGTGGTACAGAAACTCCACGAATCACTGGGATTTTCAATGTAAAAGATAATAATAATCCTTAAATATAAATAATATATGTATACATTTTATATATATATACACACATTGTAAAGTGGATTGGCTATGTATTTTGCGGGTGAAATAAGATGTGACAGCACAATGAGCGACACTCCAGTGCCTGCACCTCCATTTGAGGCAGTGGCTTCAGGTAAAAGAGCTCGAGCTGACTGTCAGATCTGCTGCATTGGATGTGTAAGGTGCCTCGTTCTCTTTTCAGGTCTGCGTGGTGAAACAGCGAGATCCCACTGACGTGAGAGACTTGCCCACTCGTTATGTTGAAATAGGTGAGAATTCTCCACACTAATCTCTATTATTGTGTTCTGAAATACTGTAATACAACAGAGCTTTGTGAGGCAATGGCCCCATCACTGGCCAGTCCTCGCTCTGCTGGATCTTCCAACAAGCCTTTTTTTGACATGCAAGTATAGTTTTTTTTTAAATCTTTGCTACAGAAGTCTAATAATAATAATAATTAAGATATAATAATATATAAATATAATGTGTAGTTTCACTTTGACTTGGCTTCTCTTATAATACAAACTTACATTCATGTAGCGCCTTTTACTGGGTGGGGGACCTTCCAAGCCGTTGGACTCTCTAAGGTTTGTACCTGAGCTGCAGGGGGGATGGGAGTGGGTGGGTGTCGAAGGGTTGAGGAAAGAGAAGGTGTGCAGGGAGGAACGATGGCGGAAAGTGTGGACAAAAAGAAAGTTCTTGAGGCAGAGCTTGAAGTAGGTGAAGGAAGAGACAAGTTGGATCTTTTGATGTTCCTTACCTGGATGTGTCTTTTCTCTTGACTGTACTTCAGTATGCCTGCTGCAACATGTATGTGTTTACAGTATCAGTTTCATACAAAAATGTCCAGCACACTTCTGGAGGCCTTATGCTTGTATAGAGTTAACAGTATTGTACGATTCAACATTTCTTCCTCCTTGTCCCTATGATGTTGCAAACACGACAATTTATTCCAGTAATATTTTATATAAATTGTGCCACTGACAGACTTTGTGCTCACAGTCTAGGCAGCCACTCCAACCCAGTATAGTGCTGCGTGAGCACTGCATTGCCAAAGGTGCAGTCCTTTGAAAGAAACATTAAACTGCGTTCCTGTCTATTCAAGTGGATTTTAAAGATCCTGTGGCACTATATTAAGAAAAAAAGCAAATTAAGAGTTTTTCCAAGTGCCCTGGCCAACAATACCCATGATAAAATGGGTCACTCATCTCATGACTGTTTGTGAAGCAGTTTGTGTACAAATCATCTACCACATTGACTTACAAAATGTTGACATTTTGAAGGTGCTATGTCAAAATACAAGAATTATTATTTTATTAAATACAGAGTTGGAAGGATGGCAATGAGTTAAACATACATTTTCATTCACATCACCAAAGACACAGCCATAGTTATCTGCATCTGAGGAAAAAGAACTGATCTCTATGGTATTTGTTTCTTAGAAACGAAGCTCTCGGCCCAGTGGTCCAGCCATTAAACTTACAATAAATAAATAATCCTTGCATTTGATAACCTTACACAGTGAGGACAGGGGAGCTTGAAGGCCAGTCAAGTCTGGGAAAAGGGGCAGCACTTTACAGCCAACAGTTCACAGTTAATTCTTCAGAATTTTATTTTATTTCTACATTATGTTGTCCTATGGCCAAGGGAAGAGGTTACTGTAAATGTAAAATGACACTGCAGCGTTTGTTGTAATGGGCCTTTTCAAAAAGATCCTAAAATGTCAGAGCATGTGACAGCAAGAAGTCATGTACACAAGTGAGCAAACTGAATGCTGAGCAGTTTAATTTATAGCAAGAATATCTCCCTGATGTGTTGTAGCGGTTCTTCTGCAAGAGCCGAGGCGCCACAAGTCTGAGCAGTGTTGGCGTGAATTAATTGTGATGGTCTCAGTGGTGAAGGGGTTTATTTTGTGGACGTACGGTTCCTGGTGGAGTATTAAGTGCATCTTTAAATATAATTCGTCTCTATTCAGTGTGCTCCACGCATTGCAGAAATAAGATGAGGATGTCATCTGGGAGAATCACATTGCATTTAAGATGCTTGATGTCATGGCTGTGCCAAAAAAAACCTTAACATGTGTGGGTGCTGCTCTGGACTAATACACTGTTCAGTTCATTGTTACCATCAGCATTGTCATTTCTAGGTTTAAGCTGGTCTCTTCAGTAATGTTTTTCTTCTCTAAAGTTACTTTCAATGTGTCAGTTTACTTTTTTTTAGCAAAAATATAAACTGCTAAACTTGTTTGGCCCCAGTGACCATAAACATTGTGTAAAAGTGCATTCGAGCGCGAGTTACTGTGAGCAATACTTGAGATGCCTCCATCCAACCATGACTTGACTGTCATGGCTTTGTGCTCGCACCTGCTAGGACTGACTACAAAAATGAGAAACTTTCCCTTCTGTATCCTTCCCATTTCGTGGCATTGTGGCTCATCTAACAGTACTCTTTACTTCTGCATCAAAAGGTTTTGAGTTCAAGCCCCAAGTCAGGACTGGAGTTGAGGTTGATACTCCATTGTATAGGTTGGTCATTCATCTCATGGCTGTTTGTGGTACCTTACTGTGTGCAAAATGAATACGTGTTTGCCTATCTCCACAGCCATTACATTCAATAGTAATTATTGTAAACCTTTGAGATATTTTGACATTAGGTTAAAAATACAAATTTTCTTTTTTGAAAAAGAAGGGGAATCCCCTCTGTTCCTTCCCTTTCAAACCTTTACATTCTTTGGAATTTAAGTTAGAAGTCTTGAGTTCCAAGTGCATTATAGGCCAAACAGCCATTGAGATATTTTTGGTATAATTAGCTGTCAGCAGTTGGTAGCACTTTCACCACTGAGTCAGAAGGTTGTCGGTTCAAGCCCTCCGTTGGGGCCTGGAACTCATACAGTCTAAGCTGGTATTCCAGTGCAGTATTGTGGACTGAGATGTTAAATGGAGGTCCTGTCTATTCAGATGGATGTGAAAGCTCACATGGCACTATTTGAAAAGAGAAGTGATTTTTGTGGAGTCCTGTAGCTCAGTGGTTAGAGCACTCGCTTTGCAAGTGAGAGACCTGAGTTCAATTCCAGGCAGAGGGTGAAACCTTGGGCAAGTTTCCTTACTCCACACGCCTAATAATAATCCCTCCAAAACCAAAAACAATAATAAATTGGTCATTTTCAATCTACGACTGTTTGTGGGACATTGCTGTGCGCAATTGGCTGCCGCGTTCGCCCACAAAAAATATACAGTCAATTCACTTTACAGTGTGTTCTGTGAAGCGCTTTGGGACGTCCTCCCGATGTGGAAAGCGCTATATCAAATGCAAGGATTATTATTATTATTAGAAGTGATTTTTTTCCTGATGTTCTGGCCAACATCCCCGCAAAGCAAATTGGTTATTCACTTCACGGCTGTTTTGGGGACTTTGCTGCGTGCAATTTAGTTACGCCGTTCGGCCACACAAACACACAGTCGTAGATTGAGTGACCAAATTATTATTTTATTTGTTTTTTTTTTGAAGCGAAAGTAATAATTTGGTCACTCAATCCACGATTGTTTGTGGGGCACTGCTGTGTGCAATTAGCTGCCACATTTTGCCAACAAAATATACAGTCTATTCACTTTACAGTATATTCTGTGAAGCGCTTTGAGACCTTTTGAAGACATGATAAGGCGCAAGGATTATTATTGAAATGCAAGGATTATTATTGTTATCCGCCAATTGACTACCAAGTTCCCACTTACTGTTAGGTCAACAAAGAGATGTGGAGTAACCCAGGCCCTCTCTTTTGCTAGGTGAGCACGCTAAGCACTACACTACTGGTGTAGAAGATACTCATTTAACCCAAGAGGAAGATCCTGAAGGGTTGGAAGGCTGTGTATATCTGTTAATTATATTGCCATTGTGTGGCATATTTGTACTGCAGACAACTGTAAAACTGCTGTGAAATTTTCTATTTACAAACTGTAAACACAAAAGCTTCCTAAATGCGACATAATTTACAGTGGTAGGAACTCACCAAATTGAAGTTACTACTTCTGATCCTGCTGAAAGACACTACTGAAGGGGATTTGTGTCAATTGCTTTTCAGAATTGCAAACGTGAAGGGTGAAGTTGCAGTGCCCTCTACAGGAAATGTGTTGGAAGAAGTGTAAATTGTGCTCTAGTCCAGTTCAAATAGGTTTTGACTTACTTTACAGAGGAACTGTCAATAATCATAATAAATAACAATAATAATCCTTGAATTTGATAGAGTGCATAATAATAATAATATTTTGTGGCATTTCTTATAACATCATTGAGATGTTTCAAAACTCTACCCAGAATATACTAATAATATCCTGTAAGATGAATTGACTGTATATTTTGTGGGCAAAGGTCGGCAGCCAATTGCACACAGCAGTGTCCCACAAATAGTCTTGGATTGAGTGACAAATTATTATTATTTTTAAAGGGATTATTTACACTTGCAAAGCGATCCGCCAATCGACTAACAACTGGATTCCTACTTACTGCTAGGTAAACGGAGGTGTGTGTAGTAAGGAAACTGCCTATGGTTTTGCCCTGCCTGGGAATTGAACCCGGGTCCTCTTGCTTGCAAAGCGAGTGCTTTAACCACTACCCTCCAGGACTACTGTAATTCTTCTTCCAGCAGTACCAAAACAGTATAAGGTTAATGATCCACATCAGAGATATCTCAACACTATTATATATTACAGTGAAACCAGTTAAGATCAACCTAGTTTAACAGAGGTCTTAGTGGATCCAGACATCTGAGATGTCGACTCGCAGGGACACCTTAACTCTACTGTGTTTGGAGTGGGGTTTCCTCGAGTCAGAGTAAGATGTGTGACACTTCAGTATGGAAGGGATGACCACTTGGATTTCCTCATTAAGATATCTGTTAAGAAATGCTGCAAAATTGACTCTTTGTGTTTTATTTCATTAAAAGCTAATAGACTGTTTTCCCTCTTTCTGCAGTTTCTGTCTTTGAGTCAGAGTTTTACATTAGTGGAATTGCACCACTTGGTGAGCATCTGGTCCTCTTGTATTATGTGAAGGAGGTGTTTGAACAAGCGGTAAGGAAACAATGGCTCAAACCTGTCAAGTTAATAAGGGATGTGATGTTGCTTAATGCTTTTCTAGTTTGGGGAAATCATGGAAACTCTAACTCTTAACAACAACTTGCATGTTTATAGCTGCCTTCATAAGGGATAGCATCTCGCATCTTCTTAAGCGGGGTTACCTTGGAGCGATCAGTCACCGGGGGCAGGGGAGTCATCCCGCTCAGCTCCTTTTAACCCTGCAAGCCAAAGCCCTAACAGGTAGGGTGGTCCTAGCTGGGCAAGCAGTGGGAAAGCTTGCCGGACAGCAATATCAATGGAAGCTATGTGGTTTTAGCTGGTTAGACTCCAGCAGTACCCTAACTCACACTCTGAGGTCCCCAAGCCTTGGCTCTTGCGAACCTGGGCCTAATACTTTTCTGAATTAGGTGAGCAGGATGCATCCTTTCATGGAAAGAGTGCATATTCCATTCCAACAATCTATCTCTGGGATTTCCATGTGTAGTTGGGATGCATGGAAATCTCAGCTTGGTTTGGATACTCTTAAGCATGGTGATGGGTTTCCGCATATGACAGCCATCCGGCTGACCAAAAAAAAAGGCTTCTCTGAGCGCTGAGTCTTAAGACTTTACAGAAAATAATTTAGTTGTCAAATGATGAGATCAAGACTTTCCCCTTACTTCTCATTATAAACCGCTGTAATGATGACATGTTTGGTCAATTGTCTTAATGTTGGATCATCCATTTTCTCTCCAAAAGACTTCTGAAAATGCATTAATTTGCTCCAACACTGCTTCCGAAGCAGTAAAATTAATCTTGTGGAGTATTAAGGCCCAAACAATGAATCTGTATTCTAATGGAAACTTACCTTAAGGTACCCAACTAATCTGATCAACTCACTATGGTGTGTCACTCTTTTTCACTGCAACATATTAAATAGTACAGTAATGCAAACTCTAGTGACCTCAGCCTCCTCATGTGTCAAAATTCCTCACTTTGTTTTCTGACCTTACCTGTAAGTTTCCACTGTGTTTTGTTTGCTTTCAAAAGTACAACTGCATATTTCAAATGACTGTTATACTTCTGTTTAGATAATCAGCAGATGATGTGAAATATGTTAAGATATGACACTATTTGAAAAAAGAAAGGAATTTCTCTTGGTGTCCTGGCCAACAATCCTCCTGATCAAATTGGTCATTCACTTCATGGTTGTTTGTGGCACCTTGCTGTTGTGTTCATCTGCAAATACAATCACTATTCTTTACAGTAAATCTTGTGAATCTCTTTGTGATGGTTCAACGATCTGATCAGGAGATATATCAAATGCAAGGATTATTAATGTGAGTTTCAGTTACAGTTCACAAAACGCTCCCATCTTGAGATGCTGATTTAATTGTTTGTAGCGACATTACCAAATGTAATAAAACTTTGGAACTTAAGAAAATTAGTATTTTCCCTAATTATTGCAAATTCTATTTGATATTATTATGCTTGCATTTGATATAGGGTCTTCCACATCACAAGGATGTCTCAAAGTGCTCGTGGCCTATGGTGGAAGTGAATTTGCGTACATCAATGTCTGTTAAACAGCCATGAAGTGAATGACCAAGTTTCTTTGGGGATTGTTGGTCTGGAATAGTATTGGGAATCTTTAAAATCCAGGAACTGGTGGGAAAAATTAGAGATTGAGATAATGTATAAATGTGTATAAGAGTAAATTGATCATTGATCATTTCTTTATTAAAAAGGACAAAGAGCATTGTTCACGACCCCGGCTTGACATCGTTCAGCATTTGCCAGATTCGTATGAGGAAGTCTCCTCTGATGCTCTGTCTGTTCGAAGCTTCCAGGAAAATGAATGTAGAGATTACCGTTTAGGTGAGGAATGGACCAATATCTGCTCCCTCAGGTCAGCTTTATGGGGGCAGGAGTCGGAGGGGAGAAGAGAGAGAGAGGAGCACAAAAGACATTTGATTTTTAATTGTATTACAGCCGTTAAACACAAGTGGGTCAATCTTATATTTAAAGGTATAACAGTACAAATACTAAACATGTAATAAAACTGCATAATAATCAAATTAACAGAATAAAAAGGATTAAAATGTCTACAACTATAGGGTTCACATGAGTAAAATTTAGCAAAAGCATATACACATTCTCATGATGCATCATTCTTAACTCACAGCCAGAATGCTTCCCAGGTCAGTTTGAAAATGTCCATCACTATAATGAATAACTAATATCTCATTCGGAACCACAAATGCCATGGCAGTTTATATGTGAACATCTAAAATTCCACCAACTTATGCGTGTTCCCACCAAGATGTGGCCCCATTGCCAAGTCACTAGGGGACCATTGGAAGGCTCCTAAATATACTGCTGTTGAATTGGAGTTCTAACATTCTGGCTTTGTTGTGTTTTTCTTAATATAAATAGTTTTTCATTCTTATACCTAATAATCAGGATATAATATCTATCCATCTCTCTCTCCCCTAAATCCCTCAACTGATTTGTCATCTATGACTTTCTCTACTGTGCATTCCAGTTTCTTATTGCTCTTTATAAGAAGATTTTTTTTCCCCTCAACTCATTCCTAAACCGTTTTGCCCTAATTTACAGCCCATGTCATCCTGATTGATCCACCAAGGGGAAAAATCATTCAATGTTTTTGTCAAACCCTTTCATAATTCTAAATACTTTGATCAAATCAATCATCCTTGGCTCTACAGATTAATTTCCAACCTGTCCAGCCTTTCATTATAGATTAGCAACTCCCCCCCACCCCCCACCATGCCCCCACTATATGATTTCTATGAACCTACAATGCATTCTCTCCAAAGTCAAATTTCTGTCATAAGGTGCACAAAACTGCACACCCAGGTTTTCTAACACGGTTAATTGTAATTTTTGAAATTTGTGTCCCTGTTTTGGATTTCTCGACCAGAGGGAAAAGTTGATAGCTGTCTAAGTGGTCAATTCCCTTTATTATTAATTGCCTTAGAAGTCTAAAATGCAACAATTTCCAATGGGATTCCTTATTTAAGGACACTGGAATCGTTAAATAAACAGCTTGATGCTATGATGAGAGGACAACAGGGAGGGCTATTCTGGAAGGATGAGATCAAAGGACCTTCTTCATCCAAACCTCTCTTGATCTTGTGGGTACAATGCACCAAAAGTGGAGTTTGCAAGTGGAAATCCCTTGAGCCTGAGTGATGTGCATCCACATCCACTTTAATTATGGAATTCCATTTGACATCAGTGTGTTTTAGCCTCCAATGTGCTACCGTCTCAACGAACGTAAATTATTTAAAATAAATGGAAAAGACTTATTGAACCTGGAGTGTTATGTGGCAGGCTTGAAAGACATGAGGTTTATATTTAGTGATTATGAATAATTGAAAACCAAAATGGAAATGTGTTTCTATAATATAATGTTCAGATGAATTGTAAAGTAGGTGAAGGGTTGGCCCTGTGGTTTTTAAAAGAATATAATACATTCTTCAGAGTGATTCCTCATATGAACCCTAACTGATTATTGGGATGGTAGTTTTTTTGGTGCACATCATATAACTTTATAAATTTTGCACAGATTTACAGTGAGTTGAATTTACTGTAAATGTAGTTTGTTTTGGGGCAACCCATAATTTAAGCATGTTTTTCTGGATATTTTATAGTTTACATTTTATAGGCATTTAAGCATACAGAAAATGCCTCAGATTTCTGGACATGGATAACCTTTGTATTTGAACTCTGGCAAAACGTACTAGCAAATATTTCAACTTCTAATTCTCTGAAACCTTTCTGTTCATACCTAACTCTGTCTGAGCCAGCGTTTCTCACAAAGATGATGAGTTGTGTCCTCTTGCAGCTCCAAGGTATAAGAATGACCAATCTCACAAAATTCCAGTCTCATTCACTTCATATATCTTCATTGTGTTTTGGCACATTGCATACACTTAGAGCTTATTGCCCACAAAATACACTGTCACTGCACTTTATAGTAAATTAGTGAAGCGTTTGAAACATCCTCTGCCTCTGCGACCTCCTAACCCCAAATCTGCCTGTCCGCTCCCTCCACTCGACGGACACCGGCCTACTTCAGGCCCCCCGCACTTCCTGCCCTACTGCCAGTCGGGCATTCAGCATCTCTTCCCCCATACGCTGGGATTCTATCCCGCAATCCCTCTGCCTCACCCCCTCTCTTGCCCCTTCAAGTCCCGTCTGTCATGTTTTACCTACAAATAATAATAATAATCCTTGCATTTGATATAGTCCCTGATCATGTTGTTGAGACGTCTCAAAGCACTTCACTGCAAAGGGAATTGACTGTATATTTTATGGGCGAAACACAGCAGCCAATTGTGCACAGCAATGTCCCACATACAGTCGTGTTTAATATAATACAATAATTAAATACAGTCACGTAACCTCACAGTAATTTCTTGTGAGATGTTTCGATGTGATGATTCACAGTAAAAATGCAAATTTTACTTTCTGGTTCCAAATAAACTTGGATTTGGGCCTCAGTGTAAAGCAGACTATTTACGAAATGAAAAATGACCTTCTTACTCTTGATGCAGAGCACTCTGAGGGCGAGTCGCTGTTTTATATCATCAGTCCGAAGGACATTGTTGTCGCCAAGGAACGGGATCAAGATGACCACATTGAGTGGCTACTTGGAAAAAAGAAGTATGAAGTAGGTATCCTTCTCTTACACTCTCTTTGTATGTTAATGTTGTAAAGCTTTTGTTTTGGGGAAATCTACAGATTTCTTTATCTTGTTTTTAGGAGGCTATGATGGCTGCTGAAATCAGTCAGAAGAATATAAAAAGGCACAACATGCTGGTGAGTAAGAATGCATGCTGGTGGCATTATGGTGGAATCTTGATTTCATTCTCTTCCTTGATTATCCACCGAATACTGGTATTTTAGGATTTCGGGATGGGAGTTTATCAGAGTGGACAATAGCAGTGGAGATCTGTTTTTCATTGCATACTCGATTTAAATATTAAGAATAACGTATATTGAGAGAGAAAATCTCTGGTGGATTGAGCTAGAGGACTTGGAAGTTATACTTGTAACTACAGTTGAAACCCGGTTTGCGGTCACCTCACAACCACCTCACAATTGCGGGCACATTTTCACAGTACAAACACCCCCCTACTACTAACCTGTACAGTACACAGTGCGCTAGGCCTCGGGCTTCTCGCGCTGTTTCCTCAGCTCTGCTACTGCGGGTGCAGTGGGCTCTGGTTGCGCATGCGCCACGCAGGGAGTGTTGGGATTCTGGAAGCGGCGCAAACGGAAAATCAACTTCGCCCGGTGCCTGTGGCCTAACCTGAGCTCCTGTAGCCAATTCTTGGTAAGTGCTGTAAACATGCCACCATGGAAGGAGTTGTCCTTACGTGAGAGAGTGGACTTAACCAAAAACAGTGGGAAAAAGTCAGACCGTTAGCTGTGATCTATGGCATTGGCAGAACATAAGTTGGATGCATTCTTAAAAGGATGGCTGAATATATGACAGCTTTTGTTTTATGTGTGACAGTGCCTTTATTTTAATGAGATTGCAAAGTACGGTTGTTGAACATTCATCACACTTACAGGGTGAAATCTTGGGAAAGTTTCCTTACTCCACACCCCTGATAATAATCCTTCAAAAAAAAAACAATAATAATTTGATCACTTCAATCCACGACTGTTTTTGGCACACTGCTGTGTGTTGGCTGCTGCGTTTCGCCCACAAAAATGTGGTCAATTCACTTTACAGTATATTCTGTGAAGCGCTTTGAGACGTCTCGAAGATGTGAAAAGCGCTATATCAAATTCAAGGATTATTATTTTTATTATTGTTGCCCGTTACCAACGCCCTTAACATTACCAATGCCCTTAACATTACCTCAGTATATAACCCGACCTGTTATAGTAATCAGGTCACCTCACTCTTTAGGTCCCTTTTACCCAGTCACTTGAGTGACCGGTTAGTGAGGTTCTACTGTACTTTAAAATCCCAAAGTCTTCATGCTTCTCTGTGTGTGCGTATGAGTGTGTGTACTTCCAAAGTATTAACACTCGGGTCTGATTATGTTTAGAGTAAGATTTTTTCAAAGATAATGACCAAGTTCTTCTGCACCTCGAATTGAACGAATCATTTGAGTTTCCCTGAAACTCACTCCGATTTGTTAAAAGATACAATACAAATTTGCATTAATATAGCAACAACAACAACAAAATTACATTTGTATAGCGCCTTTCACGTAGGGAGGACGTCACAAGGCGCTGGATAGATAGAGTTATGGACCCGAGCTGGGAGTTGGGGTGGGGGAGAGTGGAGGGCCTGGAAAGTAGGGAGATCAAAAGCATGGTCAAAGAGGAGGGTCTTGAGATGGGTCTTGAAGGTGGCAAGCGAGGAGGCGAGGTGGAGGGATTGCGGGATGTAGTTCCAGAAGGTGGGGCCAGAGCTGCTGAAGGCCCGCCCGCCACTAGTGGGACTAGCAAGGCAGGGGGATGTGAAACAGGCAGGAGTCCGTTGAGCGGAGGGAGCGGGCAGGTTGGTAGGGGGTTAGGAGGTCGCAGAGGTAGTGGGGAGCAAGGCTTTGGAGGGCTTTGAAGGTGAGGACCAGGATCTTGAACTGTATCCTCTGTGTGATGGGAAGCCAGTGGAGTTGGGCAAGGATGGAGGTGATAGGGTCGCGGATCCTGGTGCAGGAGAGGCCACGGGCTGCAGAGTTCTGGATGATCTGCAGCCCGTGGAAGGAGAAGTTGGGGAGGCCGACAAGCAGTTAGTTTGCATAGTCGAGCCTCGATGTAATGAAAACGTATATGAGGGTTTTGGCAGCCTGCGGTGTGAGACTGTGGCGGAGCTGGGCGACATTGCAAGAGGTGGGGGAAGGGAAAGCGGGTCATGGCACAGATGTGCGGTAGAAAGGATAGTTGAGGATCGAACAAGACCCCAAGGTTCTGGACTGACTTAGTGAGGTGAAGTGTGCATCTGTGGATGGTGATGTTATCAGCGCCTGAGGTGTGGAGGCGCTGACGGGAGCCAATCAGGAGAGCCTCGGTCTTGTTGACGTTCAACTGAAGAAAGTTAGTTCTCATCCAGGACTTGACGTCTGACAGACATTCTGTCAGGTCAGCAGTGGTCCTGGAGTCAAGGGTGGAGGCATAGAGGTAGGGTGTCATATAGGGTGTCATCCACATACATGTTTGTGTTTGTGGATGATGCCACCAAGAGGGAGCATATAGATACTGAAGAGGAGGGGACCAAGGACGGAGCCCTGAGCACACTGCACGAGACGGTCCGGGGACTAGAGGAGAAGCCGTTTGTGGAGATGGTGTGCAGGCGGTGTGAGAGGTATGATCTGAACCAGTCAATGACAAAGCCGTGAAAGGTTGAGGTGAGAGGAGAGTTGGTGGATGAGGATAGAGTGGTTGACGGTGTCGAAGGCAGCAGAGAGGTCAAGGAGGACAGGAGGCAGAGGGAGCCCTGGTCGCAGATGGACAGAATGTTATTTGTCACTTTGAATATGGCTGTTTCTGTGCTGTGGGCGGCACGGAAACGTGATGGGAGGGGTTCAAGAAGGGAGTGGCGGGAGAGGAAGGTGCAAAGCTGAGAAGCAACAACTCATTCCAGGACCTTGGATAAGAAAGAGAGGTTGGAGATGGGGCGGTAGTTATGGAATAGAGAAGGGTCCAAAGGAGGGCTTTTTAAAGAATAGGAGCGATGACAGCAGTTTTTAATGGGGTGGGAACAGTGCCAGAGGACAAGGAGAGGTTTACTATGTCAGTGAGTAGAGCGGCAAGGAGGTGAACTGAGAGTTAAGGAGAGGGGTAGGAATGGCGTCAAGGGGGCAGGTGGTCGGTTTCATACGGGTTATGGCAGTGATGAGAGAGGAGGTGAATACAGGTTCAAAGGTGTGGAGGGAGGGATGGGTAGGGGCTGGGGTGGGATGAGGAGATGGGGAGGGGGTAGCAGATGCAGAGGTAGCTGAGTGGATTCCCTTGACTTTGGATTCGAGGAAGTCCAGCATCGCCTCGCAGTTGGCATTTGAGGTGAGGATGGGCGAGGCGTAAGAGGGTGGCCGGAGGAGCCAGTTCGTGATGGAGAGGAGGAGCCTGGGGTTGTCCTTAGCCTCCAAGATTGCCTTTGAGTAGAACGACGATTTAGCGGAGGCGAGGGTGGAGTGGTAGGACTTGATATGGTCCAACCAGATCTGCCGATGGACCATTAGGTTAGATTTAAGCCAGGTGCGCTCAGCGGAACGCGCCTGTGCTTTAAGGGAGCGGAGATGGCTGGTGTACCTTTCATGCTGGGAGGATGTCCCAAGATCAACGACTCTTTCTTGTTGGTAAACCTCTGAAACTGTTTATCTGGAGAAGCTAGTGGGGGAAATCATCAGAACAGCAGATCTGAACTACAGAACGGGATTGAGAGATCTGCATCATTATTTTCAGTATTATTAAGAAAATGTACAATTTTGCAATTGTTTTCTGTTTTGCATTTGACTTTTTTACCATCTACTTTTAAAGTAATAATCCTTTCATTTGACATTGCATCTTTTAAGTCAGTAGGAATAAAGAGCTTCACAGGATATACTGTAAAGTGTAGTAACTATGCATTTTTATAAGCGAACATCTGTGTATGTCCATACATATTTAAATTTATGATTCGTATATTTGGAATTCACAGATTATTTTTAATTGGAAAACAAACTAGTATGATTGCTGATATGTTTCTGCCCTTATTTTGTGGAGGCCGAAGAACGACTTCCTGGTGTTTTATTGTTGGCCGAGGTTAGCCTCAGTTAGGTGGTTTGCACCTACATAATGGGTGCAACCTGCAGAATAAAGTCAGAAGGAGCGAATCCAGGTGCAGCTGAGATTTGTAGTAACTAAGAATGGGGCTACAGAGAGGGCATTCAATGATAGATAAGCCAATCGATTGTAAAGTTGTGACAATATTGTATTTCTAGAATCATCTATTGTGTTTTTATTGTTTTTTTCAATAAAGTGCTTCAGAATTTTATTGTGAAATTTCTTTTGAAATTTTTCAAGGACATTTATCAATAATATGTTGAGGGCACTTCTTGTATTTTGACTTAAAGGTTCCCCTGGAGTATGTGTTTTTTTTTTAACTGCATCTGTATCCGTATTATAGGCAAACGTGGAAAATATGTGTTCCATTCCAGACTCAGGAAAATTTCCACGTATAGGTTGGCGTACATATGGGAAAATCTGTCAGGGTTGGATACTGCAAAGTGTTTTCTGCCAATGTCAGATTATTTAATATAATATTAAAACGTAATATTATACCCAGTATTACGTTTCCCCAAAACGTAATACCGGGTATAATATGATTGTTGGAAACTAACTCATTAGAATATAATGCAATATATGTATTTGATGGCTTTTTGTTTTCTAGGATATCGGCAGAGCCTATATAGACTATTTAGTGGAGAAAGGAGATTATCATGGAGCCGCAAGGTAAGTTTAATACTTGCCTTGAAGAGAACCTGTGGATGGCGGCTGTTGTTTTCATGACTACTTTGTCTTCTAGGAAATGTCAGAAAGTACTTGGCAAGAACATGGATCTCTGGGAAAATGAAGTGTACCGATTTAGAAAGATGGGGCAGCTCAAGGCAAGTGCTCGCTCTGTGATTTTTTAATAAATATATGTATTCAGCTGTACAGTATTGGGAAACCTTGTGCAGAGGGTACAACTCGGCAAGCTGTTCAACAGCAATGAGGTTCCTTTCGCGAATGGAGAACGCCTCAGAGTTTCACATAGCCAACAAGAAAAGCTGAGGAAACGGAGAGTAAGGCGATTGAAAGTGCAGTCACAAAGATGAGTTTGAAGCAGGCTTTAAATGTCGGGATTGAGCAATGGAGGCAGACTCCAGGAAGGGGTTCCAGAGAGCCAAAACAGAATGGGCAAGAGCTCGGCCATTGGAGCGGTGGGAACGTGAAGCAGGGCAATGTTAGCTGAGCAGATGGAGTGGTCGTGGCAGTAGGGTTGTAGGAGGTTGCAGAGATAAGGTGAGGTTGAGGTGGTTGGACAAGGCCATGGAGGGATTTGAACACGAGGTCAAGGATCTTAAATTCAATCCACTAGGACATTGGGAGCCGAAGGAGCTTGGCGAGGATGGGGGTAATGGACTCCTGAAGTCTGGTATGAGAGGATGGAGGACACGGGCTGCAGAATTCTGAATATTCTGCGTCCTGTGGAAGGCGGAGCTGGGGAATTAGGCAAACGGTGGTGGAATAACGAAGCTGTGGATGAGGGTCTTAGCAGCCTGGGAGGAGAGGTAGTGTCAGAAGTGGGTGATGTTAGAGAGGGAAGGAAATGCCGAGCGAGTGATCCATGGTTTGAACAAGAACCTGAGGTTCCACGTGGGCTTTGTGAAATGAAGTGAGCATCCTGACAGATCGATGCAGTAAGCAGCTGAGGTAAGAAGGTGCTTATGGGAACCAAGCAGGAGAGTCTCGGTCTTGTTGACATTCAACTGAAGAAAGTTAATGAGTGCAGGTCATTCAGAACTCTGCAGCTCGTGTACTGTCCCGCACCAGGCTTCGGGACCACATCACTCCCACCCTCGCTCGCCTCCACTGGCTCCCCATCCCCCAGAGGATCAAATTCAAGATCATCATCCTCACCTACAAGGCCATTCACGGCCTTGCTCCCTCCTACCTCTCTGACCTACTATCCCCCTACTTACCTGCCCGTACCCTCCGTTCCTCTGGCTCCGGTTTGCTCCACATACCCCGCCCCAACCGCCCTACCATCAGTGGCCGGACCTTCAGCCTCTCAGCCCCGAGGCTCTGGAACTCCATCCCCCAGTGCCTTCACCGCTTCCTCCCTTTCCTCCTTCAAGGCCAGTCTCAAAACCTTTCTCTTCAACCGTGTCTTCACCTCCCCTCTCGACTCTCTACCCCCTCCTCGCTCCCTCCCTTCCCTCCCCTCACCCTGACCAGACCCGACCCAACTGTCCAGCTTGGGACTTGGGACGTCCTCCCGACGTGAAAGGCGCTCTATAAATGCAATCTTGTTGTTGTTGATGATGATAGTCCTGGAATCGATGTTTGAGGAAATAATAGTTGGGTGTTGTTCATGTACGTGTGATTGGGGGACTTGATATTTGCAGATGATGTTGCTAAGGGCGAGCATACAGACGGTGAAATTAACCCCATGATCATCTTCTGTCTTTACGACTGTAAAACTTTAATATGTGCTCCCTCGCTTGGTTCCTCAGTCCCACAATTATTTTATGTAATAACTGAACTGTTTCTACCACCGAACACTGGACTGTCCAGTTCTCTAAAATGTATCTAATCTTTGAGTCTGCGTGCATTGTTCCTTATTGTTTGCTCTCTCTCCTAGGTCTGATAATGTCATTTTTCCAGTATGTTGCTGTCCTGTCACAACAGGAGACATTTATAGATTTATTCATCATATGTGCAGCTTGGTTTCAAATCCATTTATCGTACAGTGGCTATAATGTCAATGTCTTTCTCTAAGTATTGCAGGTTTTTCAGTTAAATACCTACCACCCTATCAATCTGTATTACTTTAGGGATTTCCGATCGGTCCCAAAGTAAATCGTTTCCTGCTGTTTCAAGCCCTACACTTTCCCAGCTCCAGCTGTGCTTTGTTAGCCAGTGAAAGGCTTGAATATTTGAATGTTTTCTCTATATTTTGATGACTGTCCAGTATTAAAAAGATTACTGATCATTTCAAATGATGTTAGCTTTAGTTAAACTATATTTGATGGTCTATTGTACCTTGTACAGTCTAAATTATGTTGATATGAGTTTTAAAAATAAGATTTTAGGGATTACACATGATCATTTTTCACTTTGACATTTGGGATGGCAGCAGTTTTTCTTGCAATAACAACAGCAATTTGCATTCATACAGCACCCCAGAGCGCTTGATAGTGGCAGAGCACGTCACTGAGCCGAGGGAGGAGGGAGGTGACCATAGACATGATTGAAGAGAACGATCTTCAGACCCGACCTGAAGATGGGGCAGGAGGGGGCAAGACATAGAGATAGAGAAAGTGTTCCAGGTTTTGTTGGGGGTGTACTGCTTGAAAGCAATAGTGGAATGGAGGGGCACAAGGGACAAGAAGGAGGCTGTATGCAGTCAAGCGGAGGAGTGGGTTGGGGAGTAAGCAGGTCGGAGAGATAGGGAGGTGCAGGGCATGAAGGGATTTGAAGACAAGTGAGTGGAGCTTGAAATCGATCCGTTTGGTGATAGTGAGCCAGTGGAGACTGGCAGCTAGAACTGGTGTGATGGGGATAATGAGTTTAGTGCAATTGAGTATGGTGCAGCACAGTTTTGGATTAACTTGATAGTCAGTTAATTAACTAGTTGTCCTGGCGAACCACACTCTGGATAAATTGGTCACTCACCTTATAGCTGTTTGCAGAACCTGCTATGGGCAAAAGGCTTCCACATCTGTCTACAAAAATAATCATTAGAGTTAATGTTTGATGTCATGAAGAGCTATAAAAAATGTAGGTGTTTCCAAGTTCTTTCTTCTAATTTATACTTTCCTGCTCTACTTACTCACTGATGATTTATCACTATGTTTGGCAACAAGTGGGCTAAATTCCTATTAAATAACCATTCACTTACACACAGGTCATGTTTCTGAAATATGGTTTCATTCAGTTGTATTACATTGACGTCCAACGATAATGAGGTGATAATTTCACCACTGAAATCAGACCAGATAAAATGATAAAGTAGCCAGAAGTCTTTGTGGTCTCGAGGTTTCTTGTTGAGCACTGAGGTCAAACAATCCTTAGGGCAAAATTATACACTCAAAATTGACAGAGAGAATGGCATCATTGATGAGCAGCCATGTGATACGGTCAATCCAAATTTGGTATTACATGCGGAGACAAATGCAGTAAACTCCTGGTAACTCGTCACTCAAAGAAAAAGGGTTCAGCGATGAGGCATCTTAGGTTAGGCACATGTATAAATACATAAATAAATGCAGCGGGATATTGACTGCAAGATGACTTAAGTGGCAGTGACTTGTTAAACCAGGTTTGAGTTAGCGAGAACTTACTGTAGTTACTATAGTTTGAGGTGCTAAAGAAATATGATTGGGTTGGTCAGCAAGTTAAGGAAAAAGGGGGCACAGGTAGTGTAATCTGGATTTCTTCATTATTCTCCAGAAGCAGTGCAAGAGGAGGTGGGATAATTGACTTCAATAACAGTTTTAGTTATTGGCCTATAGAGAAGGGAATTGAATTTGCTGATAACTGCAAAACGTTTTCAAGTGGAAGAAATGAACATAACTAGATGATAGCTAAACTGTTGGCACAAAGCAAAAATACAGTAATTGGAATTGATTTGAACATAGGTATAGAAAGGGAGGGCAAATGCTCCAGAAGATGAGAACGAGCTCAGGACTGTTCCATCAAAGAAACAGGGAAAGACTAGAGTTCAGAGTAAAGAATAAAACTGAACAAAAAAGAGGAAATGATGATAATAATAATAATAATAATCCTTGCATTTGATATAGTGCCTTATCATGTCGATGAGACGTCTCAAAGTGCTTCACAGAATATATTGTAAAGTGACTTGATTGTATTTTGTGGGCAAAAGGCAGCAGCCAGTTGTCCACTGCAGTGGCACACAAACAGTTGTGGAATGAGTGACCCAAATCTTTTTCGAACGAGTAATTACTCACAGAGAGCGATCCACCAATCGACTAACAATCAATTTCCTACTTACTGCTAATTAATAATCCTTGTATTTGCTATAGTGCCTTTCACATCGAGAGGATATCTCAAAGCATTTCACATCATTTACTTTTAAATATAGTGACTGTATTTGTAGGCGAATGCAACAGGTAATTTGGACACAATAATGCCTCACAAACAGCCATGAAGTGAATGAACAGTGTATCTGGGAAATTATTGGCCAGGACATCGGGAGGAACTCCTTTCTCTTAGCGAATAGTGGTGTAGGACCTTTAACAACCACCTGAATAGGCAGATTGGACTTTGGGTTAACATCTCATCTGAAGGACTGTACCTCTGACAAGGCAGTTTATCCCCTGCATATCACTAGTCTGGCAGCCTGAACGATCAATTCAAAGTCCCAAAATGGTGCTTGAAGCCACAACCTTCTGACTTGGGACGAGAGTGCTGTAACTGAGCCAACCTGATACCTAAATTAAATTAAATCACTTAAATTAAATATATAGCAAAGGGATCAAAGCAAGATTTGAGAAAAGTTTAAGGGCAAAAAGACTAAAATTGGATACTTGTTTGCTGTGTTCATCTACGAAATACCCAGGCTTTACTCTTTACACAAAATGCTATTTGAGACTCTCTTTGGATATGAAAGGCTCAATACCAAATACCTGGTCTATTATTTAGTAGTCTCAACAGTTCAAGAGGCACAAACAGCAGTGTTTTTAAGGAGGTCTACATCAACGCTTTTCCTTTGACTTGTCAGGCTTCACATTAAAATAACGGCTTCTGAGTGGTCTAACAGTACAGAACTGAGCAGTTCCTAGCCAGCAGACAGCACAGCAAGCTCTGTCCCAATAAAACCAAAATGCCTGCATTATTGCTGGGCTGCAGGGTCACATTCTCCCCACAGTATTTATCTGAACAGTCAAACCCTCTTGGCAAGTGCAACTTTGGTTCATAGAGTAAAGGTAGGAGAATGGATGTAAACAAGAGTTCTTTCAGAGAGTCTGCACAGTCACAGTGGTCAGTGGCATCCATCCATTCTGTAAATTTGTATTCTAGGAAGGATTGCTCTGCAGAGATCAGCTTGTGTTTGAAAAGCTCAGGGACGATACCTTGCATGAGGGGCGCTAGATATATGCATGTTGTTGATGTTGTTGAAACGGATACAGAGGGACAATTTACCAAGTAATTACTTTTACTTGCGTGTGTCCTCTCCTTCACAGATGGCAGCAGATTAGAATACTGCAACCTTTTTAGGCACATCCTTTTACTCTTTCAATGTCTCCATAATTTTATCCCAGAGCCACATCCAATAATAATTATAATAATAATAATAATCCTTGCATTTGATATAAGGCCTCACTGCTTTGTTGAGATGTGTCAAAACAGTTCACAGAATATATTGTAAAGTGAATTGACTATATTTTGTGGGCGAAATGCAGCAGCCAATTGTGCACAGCGGTGTCCCCCAAACAGTCGTGGATTGAGTGATAAATTATTATTATTATTTTTGCCTCTTTCTGCAGCTGTATGTTGGAAGCCTCTGTGCCCCAGATTCAATGGTTTAGCAATAATACAAGAAGTAATGCACTATTTGGGGTGAAAAATTAACATTGTTTTCTCCTGGGATTTGACCTGATCCAGTTGCTGCATTTCTCCCAAATCACTGTTTGTTTCTCTTCCCAGGCAATCAGTCAGTATTTACCCAGAGGTGACCTGCGCCTGAGAGCTGCAATCTATGAAATGATCCTTTATGAGTTTTTGGAAAGTGATTATGAGGTACCGTTTTTTTTTGACTGCTACGGGGGTGGGGTTGGGAGTTGGGGTGGGGTCGCGGGCGGCATGTGTGTGGTGTGGCAGCTGAGCACCACACTCCTACCAGCATGTTTGTCTTGAATCTCATTGCTGCGACTTGCTCTTCAGCTGGTGCCCTTCAGACAGAGTGTTGTATACAAATGGTTACTCAGACAATTCTGTTTGCCAAAGGCAGTTGTGGGGAAGCCCATCACCTACTTGCCCACAAATACTATCCTTCTGACGGAAGTAGTGGAACATGCATGGCAGTGAATTGAGAGCCACAGTTTGGAGGAATGAGGAATAAAGCTGTTAGACTGAGGGTCAAATTCTGCACTTGTCCATCAGGCAGCAGGGTCAGCAATCTGGAACATGAACCCTGGCCGATTTATCCCCCTCCCTGTAAACACAAGGCTTGAGCTGGATTGTACAGCTGCCCTGACTGAGAACAGACTAAGGTTGAAACCTGGGGCCGTACCATTCTTCACAGATCAGGTGCTTGTGGCTTAGGCTTATTTGAGACATCTTTGCAGCCTTTTCATTCAGGGTTTAACTCCAAAAACAGGAAACTAATCAATTTTTCAAAGTGATATTTTTAGGTCTGAGAAAGAAATCATCTCCTTTATTTTACTTGAGCGAGATGGACAAAACCTTTGTACGCAGATATGTAACGGGTGTGTGCCAAACTGGAAATTGGATAAGATGAGATCTAATGGTGATAAGCTGATGTATTTCTGATTCAAAATGTTTCGATGAATTTTCCTATGTATTTCACAGTTGATTTTCTCGCACGTTTCAACTGATTTTTCACAGGACAAAAATCCCTCATAAGAACAAGAAATGCCCAGAAAAGGTCGGTCAGCAACCGAGAAAGATAGGAGGAAACTAGTACCTTAGCATTCAGTGTGCGCTCCTCGGTCATTTGCGCACTCGTGTTTTTTTTATATAAAAATAACTCCAATGAAAGCTATTGGTTTGGAAGAAATCCTCAGGAGGTGACTCTCAAAAGCAAAAACATTTTCTTGAGGTAAAAAGTGTGAAAGGGCTTCCCACTAGGAGAGCACAATATCGATCGAAAATCTTTAAATTTCTGGTCAGGCGTCAGTTCAGTGATGGTTTCGTTTCGGGTGGGGGGGTGGGGGGTCGCACAGGGGAAGAGGGAGTATGTATAGGTTTGGTATCACAGACCGCACACTGTGCAGAAACATTTCCAAATGCCATTTTTCTCCAGTGCTGAAAACAGTAATAGGTTAATAGCTGCTTTCAGGCCCTGAATAGCAAATTGCCAGGTACAGGGAGGCTTTGCATTTGACTAATCAAGCAAATAAAAAAATGGGGAAAAGTAGCACAAAAACATTCAGAACCTTTCCTGGTGTATTCAGATTGAAGAAGAATGTATAATAATTTTTTAAATAGAACAGTTTTGTAAACGATTGCAAGCTTCACATTTAGGTAACCTCTGTTTAGCTGTCTTGTCAAATATTTAATCAAACTGATATTGGTCAATTTGCTTATATTTGTCATAGATAGAATGATCTTTAAACTGCAACTTTAGCAATTCAGAGGTGGCTGTGAAATGCTTTATAGTGAACGCAGTTCAGTAAGGTTTCTGTAACATATTTGTCAATCTGTGCTCTCATGAGAATTGGGTATATTGTAAAAAAAAAATCTATTGTTTTTAAGGGTTTTGCATCACTGATCAGAGAATGGCCGGGCGACCTATATAACCACACGGCTGTGGTCCGAACTGTGTTAGATCATTTGGACAGGCATCCAAATAACAGAACGCTGCTGACAACTCTAGCAGAATTGTGAGTACTTTGTATGGGTACTTCATTGGATTTGTGGAGTCCTGTAGCTCAAAAGAGAATTCGCCTTGCAAGCGAGAGACCTGGGTTCAGTTCCAAGCAGGGTGAAATGTTGGGCAAGCTTCCTTACTCCACACTCCTCTATTTACCTGGCAGAAAATAGGAACCTGGTTGTTAGTCGATTGGTGGATCGCTTTTCTGGGGGTAATAATTTCTTCAAAAAAAAAAGTAAATTGGTCACTCAATCCACGACTGTTTGTGGGACACTGCTGTGTGTAATTGGCTCCTACATTTTGCCCACAAAATATACAGTCAATTCACTTTACAGTATATTCTGTGAAGTGCTTTAAGATGTCTTGAAGTCATATTAAGGTGCCATAGCAAATGCAAGGATTATTATTATTATGATTTGCAAAATGGCCTCTCAAAGTGAAGGTGGCAGGATGTGTCGCTGGCTGGCTACACTTGGATCTTAATAATAATAAAGTTTGCATTTGATACAGCGCCTTTCATGTCTTTGAGAGACTTAAAGCACTTTACAGAATATACTCTAAAGAAGAGTGACTGTATTTTGTGGGCGCAATGCAACAGCCAGTTTCGTACAGCAGTGTCCCACAAACAGTCATGGAGTGAGTGACCAAATTTTATTTGGGGAATTTGTTGGCCAGGATACTGGGAGAAACTCCCTTCTCTTTTCGAATAGTGGCATGGGATCTTTAAAGTCCACCTGAACAAGCAGATGGGACCTCAGTTTATTACATTATACTGTGGTTGGCCTGAGACACAGCCACTAACTTCAGGATCGGCTGTTTGCAAATCAATTCATGAATATTGAAAAGTATTCTCCAATGATGCTCAAAGAGAACAAATGCCTTTAATAATCATAATGGTTTCAGAGCAAACTGTTCGTGTAGCTATTATCCACCAGGCTAAACATAAAGCTGTCTTTTGCCAGTGGAGGGGGGCTGTGTGATAATTAGTCCTCTGCCTGTTTTGTTTTATTATTTTCAGGTACACATATGACCAGCGATACGATAAAGCTCTTGAAATTTACCTAAAGTTACGACATAAAGATGCTTTCCAGCTGATACACAAGCACAATCTCTTCAGCTCTATCAAAAATAAAATTGTTCTGCTCCTGGAGTTCGATACGGAGGTAGGGAACCATGTTTTGTGTGTGCTGCAGATCTTGCGTTCTGCTTCCGTGAAGGTAGAACACCATCAGTTGCTTGTTATTTGTTCTGTTTTTGTTAAAAAAAACTAAACTAGGATCTTCAACAAACGGAAATTCTGCAAAGTTGTTTCACTCTTTCCCCGCCGACCCCAACAATGGCATTTGACTCCTTTTTCCTTTTAATGAGCTACGGTTCCTTGGGTGATGGGCAGCCTTGTACATCCATCAAGTGGCCATTGTTAATGTGTGAATATCAGTAAGCTATTCTGCTTCACAGCTGAGCCCAACCATGTTTTCACTAGACGTCAACACACAGTTCTGTTCCAGCAGGGAAATATGATACGTTTTTTTTTCCTTGACCCAGGGGACACTGAGACCAATTTCAGCACCCAACTGTTGCTCCAGCTGAGATCGCATATCAACCTTCTGTGTGTATGATTTTGTACTGCGCCAGTTATTTTTGCAAAGTTTATCCCGAACAATTCATCCAACAGAAATGTACAGGGTGACCAAAAAGTCATGGTACCATTGCAATGTCTAATAAGTCTTAAAGAAATTATGATATTTTTGTTTTGTCTAAGATGATAGAGTAGTTATAATAACTTTTTGTTCACCCTGTACTTCATTTCAAATAATGCTAAAACAGCCTTAACAATGTATAAATCTGCAAAAGAAACTTATATATTTGTATTTTTGCCCACATAATGGATGATGTATACATTAGAGTAGCTGAGGCTAAGTAAAGGTGGTGTAAACGGTAGATTAATTCCATATTTCCATTAAGACCTCAACTTACAAAAGTCTGCAAATATATCTGGGCAATCTAGCCTGCACGGCGTTTCATATCCTGGTAGAGTAAACCTCTGGGTTACCACACTCTGGGTATCCAGAATTCATACCTAACCAGACTGCGACCAAAAGGGAAATTTTTTTAAAAATTCTGCGTTCCCATGTGTAGCCTCCTGCTAGCACACTCTCCTAGCCACACCCCCGCTTCACTATGCTGGCTGACCTTCAGTGGCCAGCGATATTGACTTGAATCCCCTGAGCAAATTATTCACCGTCTTCGGTTCGCAGAATCCAAACAATTACAATGCCTGTACCATCATTGTAATTACACATAGCCACAAATTCCATCTCTCCGACTGGATAATAGGGTAGTTATCACAACTATTTGGGCACCCAATACTTCATATGAATAATCCCCACCTCAATTGGTCCAGCCAGCCAGGGTTTCAGTGTACCTGATGTTTCTCAGGGAATAATGATAATCCTTACACTTGATATGGAACCTTTCATGTCAAGGGGATGTCCCAAAGTGCTTCACAGAATATACTGTAAAGTGTGTGAACTGTTTTGTGGGCGAATGCATTTATTTTTATTTGAGGTAAATATTCTGGAGCAAATGCATTGTGAATCACCTAGACTGCTGCTTGACAAGTAACCTGCCTGAGGCCTTAATGACTGCTTTATCATTGTGTCGATTTCAACTTCTTTTTCAGAAAGCAGTGAACATGCTTCTGGACAATGAAGATAAAATTTCGGTAAGTAAGGTCCCAACTTGTCCTTGTCCTATAACTTTTGAAATGATGCTATTTAGAAAGAATATTCACCAAAAATAAATTGTGCAGTAAAGACTACTTTTATTAAAGTAAGAGTTGGCTGTTTTGCTAAATGTTGTTTTTTGGTTTATTTTGGTAAAGATTGATAAAGTTGTTGAAGAACTGAAGGACCAACCAGAACTACAGCATAAGGTAAGTGTGCATTGTGTTAATATTAAAGAGCATCTCTTTTGTTTTCAGCATTACGTTCAGTGAGTGTGGCTCATCCGTGCTGGGTACCGTTTGTACCTGTGATCGCTGATTCCCATTGCAAGATTACACCTGTAATTACAATCGTATCTATGTTGTCAGGCTTCATGACCAGCGAAAGCTTTTTTTTAATCAGGAGCTGAAAGGATGAAGTCTATGTCTCTAGATGATACGAAAAGCGTGAAGACCGAGCAAAGAGAGGAATTTCACACTCTTAATGTGCTGAACATTGCGCAATGAAGTTTAATATCTACACAGTGAGAATGCAGGACGAAGTAGAGCAAGTGGCTTCCTTGAACGAATGCACAACTCGAAGGAAAGATCACACTGAGCAGCTTGTCCATGACTGCTCTGATTCAGAGCAATGGCGATAAAATATATGCAGTAACTCGGCCATGTGTGGGGTGCAGGTGGGGTAGGGGTGGTGTGTGCATGTGACGTGCACTCTTGTGCATGGAGTGCAGGTGGGACTTGTCTGTATGTGGGATGCAGGTGGACGGGGGGCATTAGAGATGAGTGTAATAACAAAATTAAAATGTCCTATTATGCAGGAAGTATGTCGCATAATTTCTTATTTATAGAACATTTAACTAGCACTTTGCGTGTCAAATCCTATCTTAATTCAGGATGGGCACTAATGTCTGAATTGCATGTATTATGCAGTCCTTTTCTGAGCTCAAGATGTACTGGAGCAGAAACGATGCTGCACCATACTGTGTCAGGGTGCTCACAGCACTTCAGAAAACGTCACTGAATTAGCCTTTGATCGATCCCAGTTCTTAAGTGTTGCATGAAAATGCAGTGAATACGCTGAAGAGAATAGCACAGAGGGAATGGTCACAATTGTTGATTATTACTTGAATAATTTCTGTTGATGGAAACCGTTTTTACCGTGAAGGTTTGCCAGGGATGGCACCTCTTCACCGCCCACCCCTATCCCCAATCACACACTGACGGTAAAATCGTGACCTGCCTGATGAAAAGTCAAAGTAATGACCTGCAGATTTTTTATGTTGTTCCTTGCACAAGAGAGAGCTAGTTCTGTTTTGTTGAGTGATGAATTTGTGGGCTTGGCAATTGCACAGGATCTTTGAGATTGTTCAGCGCCTTAGGACGTCCTTTCCGACCGTAGCAAGTTTCTTCTTCAACCATGCGTACAGCCACCTCCCCCTCACCCCCGGCTCGGAGTCAGGCTCCGCCACTGTTAAGCCATCTGAAATGCTGCCCTGCTTGGAGGGCGCCTTATAAGTTAAATTGTTGTTGTCCTCCCGACATGAAAAGCGCTATACAAATTAATTTTGTTGTTTTGTTGTTGTTCCTAATTACTATTCCATATTAATAATTAATGGCAACAAAACCAGAAAAGGGAAACGTGAGTAAAATTATCTGATATTTAGGCACATCTCCTGGCTTCTTCTATTATGGAGTCTTGTAGCGTAGTGGTTAGAGCACTCTCCTCGCAAGCGAGAGGACCCGAGTTTGATTCCCAGGCAGCGTTAGGCAAGTTTCCTTATTCTGTTTACCTAGCAGTAAGTAGGAATCCAGTTATTAGTCAATTGGCTGATCGCTTTTCTGGGGGCAATCATTCAAAAAAATAAATTTTAAAGAATAATACTTTGGTCACTCAATCCACACATTTGCCCACAAAATATACAGACAATTCACTTTACAGTATATTCTGTGAAACGCTTTGAGATGTCTCAAAATATGATGAGGAGCAATATCAGATGCAAGGATTATTATTATTTAGTAGAATTTGATGAGGAATAAATTGGTCCAGAGATCCCATATAACTGCAAAATGCATCATTTCTATTCCAACATGAAATGACTAGAGAATTATCTCTATTCACTACTCCCCACCCCCCACCACACCATAAAAAACACCTCTCTGATTTAGAGGGTGCACTGTTAATGAACAGACTTTGAGAAGCCAAGTTCTGCCAAATCTGATGGTCGTTCTCAATTCTCAATCGTGTCAGGCAAGGGTGGTGTGTGTGGGCAAAGTGAGACAAATAAGAAAATAATTCACTTAAAAAAAAAGCAAACAATTTGAAAGGTGCTGTTGAGGGAATAGACCTGGGCACAGCAGTCTTATATTGGGCTCTGTTTCATCTCTGACTGCCTGCCTGGATAATGTGTGTGGAAGAATGGATATCCTGGACTGCGATAGAAAGCTATAACCTGGTAAAGGAGTTTACTGCTTGGCATTAGGTTACACACTAAGCTGACTCTGATATTTTATACAAGCAATATGGCTTTATTTTAAAACTGAAATATAAAATTGCTTCTCTTACCTGATTCAGATTTTTGCTAAGTCCAGGTCTTCTATGTCATATAGTTTCCAGTGTTAAATTGGGAAGTCACCTCAAAACGGTTTGAGGTTAGCCCTACAACTTTGTAATGTCCAAAACTGTCCGCAGTTAGATACTTCCAGTTCTTTCTCGATGGAGTTATGGATGAGCATCACTTGTTTTTGTTTGGGTCTGTGTCCCACATATCCATTGCCATGGGGCAGAGGGAGGAAATCATCTCTTGCTTTTTTACATTTTAAACCCATGTCCTCGTGTGGGTTTAAAATGGTAGTGAGAATGTTGAACTCATTGCCTGAAGCAGTGATTTAATTATAGGTATTATAGGTGCAGTTAAGAGGAAGCTAGATATACACATGAGGGGAAAGGGCATGGTGGGGGTAAGGAGTGGATGGGAGCCATTTGGAGCCATTATGAGATGGTTAAACATGATCACAGATTAGTTGGGCCAAATGGCTTGTTTCTTGCTATACATTCTATGTAAATCTACATCAATAAGTCATTTTGTATCTATTTGCATCATTTCTGTGTCTCAGCATTTTCTAGTCCTGGATCATGGCCCCTTCATTTTTTTGTCTAATTTAAAAAACAGCTCAGCTTTGTAAATCTCTCCTCATAACTGAGCTTCAAGTCTCTGTCCTCCTCATTGCCTTACTCACCACCTCTGTAACATTTCTTTTGATAGTGCCAGAGTCCACAAAGGCGTTTGAATATGATGTATTTCAATGTTTCTTTATTGTGCAGCAGATCACAGATGTGTTAAATTTAGCATGTATTTGAGCCCCCCCAAAAATTGGTGATTTGCGTACATGATTCACCAATAGCAACTCTTGAGTCATTTACTGGCAATGCTTTGCATAACTGGCGTATTGCAGTCCATTCTTAGGGCCACAGCCCTCCCATTCGCCTCCGATGCTTTGCAGTGGGGTTCAGACAAGTAAGTCTACCATGGCCAATGCTGCCCATTACCAGCAACATACCCTGTTCTTCACTGTGAATCACTATTAAGAAATTCTGTTTTGAAACACTGATTTTACTACCCCATTTAATGTGTATTCACAATGCTAGGCAGCAGGGAATGATTGTCACCATGTTTCCAGTGTTTGGGTGCAGGGATCATTGAGCAGTTGGAAGAATTTTATTGAAAGCTCCAAATTACACTGGAACCACATATTGGCACAGTTCTATTCCCTATAGATGTCTTACAGTTTTCCTCCACAGTCTCGTGCTTGTGATATAAGGAACCTATGGATGTAGTTCCCATTCACCATTTTGTTACAATTCCATGCATATTATATCTATATCCTTCCTAAGTGGTGATATAAAAAGGGTGCTTGAAAGTTGAGATTTGTTTTTTGATTTTTTTTTAAGGTTTATTCCAATACGTTTATATAAAGAAACTTACAGCAGCTCCTCATGTTTTTCTTTCGCTGAACAGTATCTGCATAACCTGTTTAAGCGAGATCACCATAAGGGACAGAAGTATCATGAGCTACAGATCAGCCTGTTCGCTGAATACGATCGAAAAAATCTGCTTCCGTTCCTGCGAAACAGCACCCATTGCCCGCTGGAGAAGGTAAGAGCATCTGACTGCACCATGGTGTGTCCAAGTAACCAAAACCTTAGGCAGGTTTCCTTACTCCACACGTCTCTGCTTACCTAGCAGTGAGTAGGAAACCAGTTGTTAGATGATTGGTGGATTGCTTTTCCGGGGGTATTAATGCCTATTAATTAATGTGGAGTCCTGTAGCTCAGTTGTGGAATCCTGCAGCTCAGTGGTTAGAGCACTCGCTTTGCAAGTGAGAGACCTGTGTTCAATTCCAGGCAGGGGGCGAAACCTTGGGCAAGTTTCCTTACTCCACACAGAGCCTAATAATAATCCCTCCAAAAACCCAAAACAATAATTAAATTGGTCATTTTCAATCTACGACTGTTTGTGGGACATTGCTGTGCGCAATTGGCTGCCGCGTTCGCCCACAAATATACAGTCAATTCACTTTACAGTGTGTTCTGTGAAGCGCTTTGGGACGTCCTCCCGACGTGAAAAGCGCTATATCAAATGCAAGGATTATTATTATATATTATTATTATTATTAACAATAAATATATATAAAAAATAAAAATTTGGTCACTCAATCCACGACTGTTTGTGGGACACTGCTGTGTGTAATTTGCCAACAAATGGCCAGTCACTCCAGTATACAGTACATTCTGTGATGGGCTTTGATACATCTCAATGACATGGAAAGGCGCTATATTAAATGCAAGGATTATTAGTATTCAGTCAATTCATTTAACAATATATTTGTCAAGTGGTTTGAGACATCTCAACAACATGATGGAGCGCTATATCAAATGCAAAGATCATTATTATTATTAAAATAAACATGATGTAATTAACTCGCTCGAGTTACCAGAAGTGTTCTGAGGCCTGATATTCCATTGAAACTTCAACCATAATTTGGAAGTTGCTTTTCCAATGGAAAACTATTTCAACTCTTAATTCAAAGTGAGGGAAAATTGAGAAAATCCACATTTCTTAATTCCTGCTGCACCACTCCCAACAAGTATGATTAATTAATGTCAGAATAATTATTTACTTATTTTGCTCCCGGTCTGCCAGGTATCATACAATTATTACTGTTTGTTTTTTGTAGGCTCTCGAAATTTGCCAGGAGCGGAATTTTGTTGAAGAAACCGTATTTTTACTAAGTAAGTGGAAGCTAAACTTGGTGAGGTGGTGGGTGGAAGGGAAGGAGAGAGATTGATGAGTTTCAAAGTCTAGCCTGGAAAATAAGCCTCAATCTCCAATACAATAGCCACTAAACACTTCAAGAATCGAGTTAATGTCACAGTTGTGATGAATATCAGCTCAATGCAATAATTTCTATCATTCCATCTGTGGACCAGTGTAAGCCTACCAAATGTAAATCAAAGGAAGGTAGGTGTAGGAAATGTTCAATGTATATCAAGGGATGTCTTGAATTCTTGATGTTATTCTGGCATCAGACAGCCATCCCTGGGCTATCGTCTTGGATGTAACGTACACTCTATAACACGGGATAGACTGTATCATTTTGCTTGAAACCCAAACCATTCTCTGTCTCTGAAGCACTTATTGTCTCACAACTTGCAAAACAAGGTGGCATATCAATCCAATAGAAAGCAAAAGCTGGTTGCATGTAATATGAACAGAAATGAAAACAACCAAGATATTGACATTCCCAGTTCTATGACATGTTCCTGTTGCAATTTTTCAGTTGTGTAATGGAGACAAATTTACCTCCAGTAATAAATGTGCTATTTGTTGTGACACGGTTTAGAAAGAGGCAATATTTTTTTTTAAAATACCCTTTTTCTGTTCTATCCATCCAGCATGATGGCTAACTGCTGTGCGTAATTGGCTGCTGCGTTTCAGCCACAAAATATGCAGTTAATTCACTTTACAGTATTTCTGTGAAGCGCTTTGAGACGTCTCAACGACGTGATAAGGCGCTATACCAATACAAGGATTTGTATTTTTTTTGTACTTTTGCTTTAAGTGGTAAATACTGCCATCCACTGGACTTTATCTCTCATTGACAATAATGGTGACAAAATAAGTGGATGTGAAACAACAGTAATTCCTGAAGAAAACATTTGTAGCACTTGGGGTTTCAGATATCTGGAGAGGTATTTGGGAGTGATATGGCCTGCATATATTTAGGATCCATTCTCTGTAAAATGAATTGTTTTTGAAAGGTCTTGACCAGTGGTTGCTGTGCAGCACTTGATATGGTGTTTCAATATGATGTGGTGTTAAAAATGCTAGTTCTCTCCCCAAAAAATAGCGTGACCTGAACAGTAATGATTTCTACAGTGTTTCTGTAAATATGCTTTCCTTTTAATTTACTGTTCTCCGAAGTAATTTGAACAGAAACATAAAAGGTTTCTATAGTGTTTTAGTATATGTATCCTCCTTCCTTCCCCTTCCTCCCCACCCCCACCTTCAATGTAGTAACCTTTGCTAAGTCACCTCAACGCTGTAGCTACAGGGGCAGTGCAGGGAAGAGCCTAGGTACTCTGCCAACTGGCTCATCTGCTAATTCCTCAAAACCTTACCACAATGGCCAAGGTTCAAGTCTAGAGTTTGATGGGTGCAGCTAAACCAACATCTTCTTGGAGCAGATAGTTCACTTGATCAGGGCCCCGGCCACTCAGGTCAATATCTGCTGTCGCTCTCACACAGGCACTTCCAAGTCGCTCACAATCCTGACTCAGATGCACGTTGCTGTTATTTCATCGATAATTTCAATCCACAACTGTTTGTGAGAGATTGCTGTGCGCAATTGGCTGCCACTTTTTGCCCACAGAATACACTGTCAATCCACTTTACGGTATATTCTGTGAAGTGCTTTGAGACATCTCAATGACGTGATAAAGCATTATATCAAATGCAAGGGTTATTATTATTTATAGTATCACAAACTCAGTCCTCAACATATGAACTAGTTTCACCCGATTTTACACTTCCGTTATTGGATGCCTATGGGATTTATGCTCTCAGGATTTTGTAGTACTTCTAATAATAAGTAACTATTCCAATCAATTCAGATGCGGCTGTGGTTTGCTGGCGACCGATATTGTTGAATTATCCAAAGATTTAATAGAAACCACACTCATTAGTCCAAAGTTACACTCTTTCGAGATTCAGTAAAATTTTAGAAGAACAGTTAGTCAAAAGGTGCTGTGGGACTTCTCCCTCATTCAAGGAACTCCTTCTCACAAAAACTTTTTTATACCACAATCACACAAAAAAAAACTGTCCCGTCTGAACCGATCATTTATCTGGATGCGTCTACATCATTGGCGATACATATTTTACGTAATTCCTTAGCCAATTTGATTGTTCTACTGTAATGCAAACTTCTACTAACCAACCCAGTCAAAAGTTACTGAAATTCATTGCAAAACTTAAGCATGCACTATCTCTTCAAGAATGCATTGTGCTCATATTTAGTAAAGTGTTATTTTATACATTTTATTACTTTTTGTCTCTCTTCAGCTTTCTCTTCAGTTTCTCTGCTCTTTCTCAATCTGGTATGCTTTTCTGTCTGATCTGTAGATTGTTTAATTCCAGCTCCCTTGCAATACTACTCTGATTAATTAATAGTAGGACATGCAAGTGAACTTGACCTTTTACCCTCCTTCCCAAGTGAGAAGGACAATATTTCAGTGCAAATAAACTCAATGGGCTTCTGACTGTCTTCATTCTTATGTGGAGTCCTGTAGCTCAGTGGTTAGAGCAGTCGCCTCACAAGCGAGAGGACCCGGGTTCGATTTCCATGCAGGGCGGAAACTTGGGCAAGTTTCCTTACGCCTCCATTTATCTAGCAGTAAGTTGGAACCCAGTTGTTAGTCGATCGGTGGATTGCTTTTCTGGAGGTAATAATCCCTTCACAAAAATATATGAAAAATACGAATAATAATGTGGTCACTCAATCCACGACTGTTTGTGGGACACTGCTATGCACAATTGGCTACTTCGTTTTGCCCATAAGATATACAGTCCACATACTTTACAGTATATTCTGTGAAGCACTTCGAGATGTCTTGAAGACATGATAAAGCGCCATATCAAAAAAAATGCAAGGATTATGTAAAGCCTAGGTGTAAAATCATTTGGGAGGTGTTCTGCTTATTCTAAGGTAATGCTCCTGGTGAAACTTGCTGCTCAGATAGTTTGGTGATAACATTTATTGACCAGTATTTTGAGAGGTAGAGGAAGCAAAGTGTCAGGAATGCTTACTGTTGTTCTTTCTCCTGATACAGGCAGGATGGGTAATAGCCGCCGTGCGCTACAGATGATAACTGAGGAGCTCCAGGATGTGGACAAGGCCATTGAGTTTGCTAAAGAACAGGACGATGCTGAACTCTGGGAGGACCTGATCTCTTATTCCATCGACAAGCCACGTACGTAAACAACAACTACTTGCACTTATATAGCACCCTCCACGCAGGGTAGTGTCTCAGAGCGCTTAACAATGGAGGAGCTGACTCAGCCTGTGGTGGGGGGGTGACTGTAAGCACGGTTGAAAAGGAAGGTTTTCAGGCAGAACTTGAAAAAGGGGAGAGAGACGGTAAAGCGGAGGGATTGAGGGAGAGTGTTCCAGAGTTTCAGGGCCTAGTGGCTGAAAGCCCGACCTTCAGTGGTGGAGCGGAGGGTGTGAGGGACAAGTAGGAAGCCAGTGCCAGTTGAGCGGAGGTGCCAGATGGTGGATTGGGGAGTGAGAAGGTCAGTTGGTGCCAGGGAGCGAATGGATTTCAGCACGGGTGTGAGGATCTTGGAATCGAGATCTTAAACCAGCCTTGAATTGAGCAATTGACAGTGTGCTGATATTAAATCGCTTGAAGTGGGTTCAGGGGGAAAGGTTTTAAAACAATAACAAATTGCATTATATAATGCCTTTCATGTCAGGGAGAACATCCCAAGGTGCTAGACAATGAAAGGTTTGCAATGAAGGGTTGGGAACAGAGAGGGGGTTGAAGGCAAGTGGGGAAGGAGCAGCGAAGATGAACAAAGGCAAGGCCGAAAAGGAAGGTCTTGAGATGCACCTAAAGGAGCCAAGGGAGGAAGCACTTTCTCAAAGTTTGCACATTTCAGAATGAGGCGTGATTCTGAACGAGAAATCTAAAACAAAATCAAGGCATTGCTTTTTTCAAGCTCGGCAATGGTTGATTTTCTTATTAAATTCACACTTAATTGCTTATAAAGATATTAATATGGCTCTTATATTGTAACTATATCAGGAATAGTATCAACTACATGTTACCTTTATTCAGTGAAATTTTCTCCTCATTTGATTTTGTTGTTAACTATTTAAATCCTTCGTAACCTGAAAAGACAGATACGTGAAATGGGAATTTATACACAAGATCTTCTGATAGGATGATTGTTTCATTAACTCGCCATTTGAAAAGCCTACAGGTAGGAAGTAGATGAGAAGCTCCACAACCTTATTCTATGGTTCTGCTCCTAGGAAAATCTGGAGTACAACTAGTTCTGCTGTGGGCCATTATTCTGAGAAGAGGGGAAAACAAGGTGTTTGGATTACTTGCTGAAATCTGTTACTCTTTCTGCTGATACAGGTCCTGGGACAGCTGAATTAGAGTATGAGAGTTAGAGATGGATTTTGGTTCTTTGGCACTGTTCAGTCCATTACTCCAGCATTTCCTGATCTTGTTTCACTCACAAAATACACAGTGAATCGACTTTACAGTATCTACCCTGAAGTGCTTTGAGATGCCTCAACAACATGAAAGGCGCTATATCAAATGCAAGGATTATTACTTATCGTAATTAATATTGTTGCCTCTAATTTCGCGGATGATTCTGGCCTACTTTAGTCCAGTCTTTCTAGGTTGGAAGGATCGCACCTGGTGCTTTCTGTTCATTCCCCTCATTTCCTGGCTTTATTTCAGATTTGTGGCAAATGGTGTTTTTGTTTTGAATCTGGAGCACCATGGTGTTTTTTAAACTCGGCAATGGTTGATTTTCTTATTTAATTCACACTTTGGAGAACGATTGTTTCTAAAGATACTAATTTGGCTCTTGTATTGTAACTATCAGGAATCATATCAAATGGCAAGGGATGGAATGGATTCCAGATGTTAAATGTTTGGAATGCATGGCTTTGATCATCAATGAATGGACTGGGGTTCATGTTACATTGTTCATTGTTGTTGATAGTTAACATTTCCCTTGCAGCCTTTATAACTGGATTGTTGAACAACATCGGCACCCATGTTGATCCAATCCTGTTGATCCACCGAATAAAGGAAGGCATGGAGATCCCTAACCTGAGAGACTCGCTGGTGAAGATTCTGCAGGACTATAACTTGCAGGTCAGTTGGGGAGTGGCGAGATAGCTGAATAAAAGTATTTTGATCACCCCCATCCTCGTCCGACTCCACTGGCTTCCTATCACACAGAGGATACAGTTCAAGATCCTGATTCTCACCTTCAAAGCCCTCCATGGCCTTGCTCCCCCCTACCTCTGCGACCTCCTAACCCCTACCAACCTGCCCGCTCCCTCCACTCAGCGGGCTCTGGCCTGCTTCACATCACCTGGTTCAGCCTCCCCACCATTGGCGGGCGGGCCTTCAGCCACTCTGCCCCTACCCTCTGGAACTCCATCGCACAGGCCCTCCGCCTCGCTCCCTCCCTTGCCTCCTTCAAGACCTGTCTCAAGACCCTCCTTCGACCGCGCCTTTAGTCACCCTCCTTCCCCCCCCCCCCCCCCCCCCCGGCCTCCACCCTTCCCGATCCCAACCCCCAGCTCAGGTCTGAAACATTAATTGTCTAGCGCCTTGGTACGTCCTCCCAATGTGAAAAGCGCTATACAAATGTCATTTTGTTGTTTTTTTCAACGTAGGAGTAGGCCATTCAGCCCCTCGAGCCTGTGCCACCATTCTATTAGATCATTGCTGATCTATACCTCATTTCCAATTATCCACCATTGCCTCATATCCCTTGATACTCTTACCTAATAAAAAAAAGTCAGGCTTCATCACGTTGAATACTTTAATAATGATCAGAATTGCAGTGGCTTCATGTGGACAGTTTGTGTATTTCTGAATGAAGCGTGACTCTGAATGAGAAATCTCACATTTTATCTCTTGTAAGTGTAAGTTTTATAGCATCTAACCAGCCTGAAATATCATGCTTCACTAAGGATATACTAAATGAATCACTTGGAAAAGGCATTTAATTCTTCAAAATAGTATAGCTCATTAAATTGTCTTATTAGATTGTGCATGTTCTTTAATTGGTGTGTTCAGTCTTTTTCACGTATGTACACAAATAGGAACATGTTTGAAAACATCCTTTTTATAAAACAAATTGCACTTTTGTATGCTTGTTTTATACCATTGATGCATGTTTTGTTGTACTCTGCATTCTGAAGCCAAAATGACTTAAAATGAAAACATCAGCTGGATATGCCTATTGCGTAGGTATCAATTACAGAATGTGTTGGAGCTGCACAATGTGACTCCAATTTGATCTGCGTGTACTGTTTACAGTTGTCCAATGAAAAGTGCTGCAGGTTGCTATTCAGGGATGAGATTTTAAATTCATTTGGGAAATGGAGATAATTTGTATCTTTCTATATCGCCCTTGTATTTTGAAATGATGAAATCTTAAATAATAATCCAAATGCCAGTTAGTCTGCGATACACACGCACACACGCAGGCACGCACGCACGCACACAGGCACGCACACAGACAGACAGACACATGCACACAGAGAGACACACGCACAAACACCACAGACACACAGGCACTCACACAGACACATGCACACTCAGAAAGCAGGTAACGTGAAGCTGACGCTTGTGAAGAAGAAGTGGATAAATTACCTGTGGAAACAAATTATATTTGTAGTTTTTTGTTTTTTTTAGCACATTCTATCGATTCACCTTTCACCAGGAAGTGGCTGAGTGATGAGATGATAGCAAAGGAAAATGTATTGTAGCGCGGATCCCCACGCAGGCTGATTCGGAGTCTGGCATGGAGCTCGCGGGCAGGCCTGCCACCCCTATTATAGACCAGCACATTCGTAATCCCCGCCCCGCTCTAACTATTAACCATTCAAGGACACTGGGTCGCTATCCTACATGGAGGGTGCTATATAAGTGCAAGTTGTTGTAACCAACCTCAGGCCAGCCCTCCTGTTAAGCACTGTGAGGCGCTATCCCACGTGAAATGTGTTGTTGTTACATGTGGCCTAGACTTCATGCTCCAGGCCCAGGCCAGGGTCTCCAACCTTCTCAGACCTGCCCCAGTACACAAGGGAGATGGGGGCATCATCACCTCCTTGAGGAGGCACAGGCTCCACCCCTCCAGCCTTCCTGCTCTTAGGTCCCTAGTGCTGCTATAGTCTATTAACTAGGAAGTAGTAATGACTGAGGGTAGAACTCATCCACTTGCTCACTGCTATTTACCAGGATTTTGGTTGAGTCATTATCCCAAACCACCTGAGAATATGACGGTGCTTGTTAAATCGGAGGTGCCAGAGCTGCACAGCGTACGTGGAGTCAAAATCCCTCCACTTTGAACACTCCTTTGCTGCTTTCAAAATCCTTCCTAAAAACCCACCCCTTTGAACATACCTTCAGCTAACTCCTTCCTACCCCTTGCACAGCTCAAGTTTCCATTCCATACCCGAAAATTGCTTCGAGACATTGCTCGACTACATAAAAGTAGAGGTTGTTGTTAATAGTGGAAATGTTCAGCTGACCATGAAGAAGCACACATCCTAATGCGGAGGTTGAAGTTTATTGTCAGCCATTCAGTATAGTGACAGTGATGTATCGTATGCTTGTCTCCACCTTTTTTACACCAGTTCTGCCTCTCGCGTCACCCAATCTTTGGCTAGATTTATCATCTCCCCCTCCCTCAGCAGTAGATTTCAAGATTCTCACTTTCAGATCCCACCACAGTGTCATTCCACCCCACCTGGCTGTCCGATCTTCTCCAGCCTCCTATCTCCCACTGCATTCTTCTAACTCGGATTTCTTGCTCTCGTCCTGTTCCCTCTTGTTACCATTAGAGGCCGTTTAAATTTATTTATTGTCCATGACCAACTATCAGAAGAGCCTGATCAGAAAAGCAGGTTTGGTCCCTCCAGTAACAAAGTCTGTGGAGTGGTTTGTTGTGTTGCAGAGTGTCATATGACATTTCCTTCTCAGATTTCTGTGAATTAAACTCTTATTGGTACAATGCGAAATGCAAGAAATGCATTGTGTACCCCCACTAAACCATATTGCAATTCTTTTCAGATTTTATTGCGAGAAGGATGCAAGAAGATTCTAGTTTCGGACTGTTTGGCTTTATTGAAAAGAATGCATAAAACTCAGCAGAAAGGTGTCCATGTTAATGGTAAGTGTCACTCACATTATTGACTCACATCTCACAACCCTGCAGAATTTGCTCCACGTTTAGAACATGAATAAGGTTGTGCTTTACATTCCATGCTCTTGTACTGCTAGTTTAATGCTGAATGTTTGAGCATGTTTAGCTTGTGTGGAGGGCACCTGAGTGTCAGGTAGTAATTCACAGGTTTGTCTGTTAACTCACAATGTCTTGCGCGGAACAGGTTCTCGTAATGTACACCCATCGTATGAGGTTACATTCAATAACATTTGGAATTTTAAGTGTGTGAAGATTTTGTGTTGAGGGACTGTGAAGAAGGATGGAGGTCAGACTGTTAAAGTAATACTTTGGCGGAGATTGTTTCAACAGCAATGTAAAAGCTCCGGTGTTGGATTACATCATGTCAGCACTGCTGACAGAGGAGCGAGAGCACCGGTAATCTATTCTGCATTTGGAAAAGAGTGAATGGTACACCAGTGGTGTACTGTGCTTGTTGGTGAGCTTGAAAAAAGGGAGGTATATTTGTATAGCGCCCTATCACATCGAAATTTCCACAGTAATTGATATTGTGTGATCAGTTTCTGGAGGCAAACACAACAGTCATTTTTGTGCACAGCATCTTCCAGGAACAGCCTTAATGGATTTACCTGGATGACTTGTTGGCCCAGAGACCGAGAGAAACTCTCTTCTCTTTTCAAACAGCGCCATAAGACCTTTAATGTCCATCTGAACTGGCAGATGGCTTAAATGTAATCCAAAGGATGACATCTCCAACAATAATTAGATAATTATTTGGGCAGCACAAGTTTGCAGGGCTATTGGGAGAGTGCGGGGGAGTGGGATTGATTTGGATAGCTCTTCAAAGAGTCGGCACAGACACAATGGGCTGAATGGCCTCCCTTCTGTGCTGTATAATTCTATAATTCTATGAATACTCCCCAACCACTATACTGTAGTGTCAGCCTAGACAGCTCAAAGTCCTGACAAGGGCTTGAACCCACAACCTTCTGACTCGGAGGCGAGAATGCTACACACTGAGCCAGGCTGACATCCGATCTGCTGTGGGGCACGATTGAGTCGAGACCCAAACCTGCTGCTAGCTCTGCTCTCCCAACACCCCCCGGAGCTGACCAGCATTATCAGAAGCAGTTTGGGAGCCAGCCACAGCTGGAGCCTCTTGACTTGGGCAGGTGTAAAAGGGTAATCAAAAAGGCAGCAACTTTTGGATTTTTGCAGGCCACTATTTTGATACTCATTTCCCTCAATTTGCTTCCCTGCTGGGAATGTTTCCACTAGTGTTTTGACATGACTGCTATGAACTGCTGAACATCCTTTTGTGGAGGCAAAAGCCATGTTTTGCCAGAAAAATGTAATCACTGTTTTGTTTTTCTTGCAGAAGAGAACATTTGTGAATCCTGCCACGCTCCCATTCTGCCTGCCGGTGAGTTGCATTCGGAGTCAACAAAGACTTGTAGACATCAACTGATCGGGGACTTTGAACAGTTAGTTGTCTGAACCTTGTGCAAATGTCATGCATCTCATGTGAGATCTGCACCCAGACACACAAAGAAACAGCTGATGTGGGTTGACCCAACCTGGTTTTCTCCCATCAGGTGGCGCTGGTGAAGTTCGGATTTGCTGCCATCTGACAGCTTTGGTGACAGTCTAACAATGCTTTAGTTCTTTCATGTTGAGGGGAGTTCATGTTGACTCTTGGTGGGATGGGAGGTGACACATCTGATGAAAGACCTGAACTCAATGATGGGTAGTAACTGTCATTCAGGTTTTATAAATAGAATATAAAAAGCGAAGAGGTAATATAACCGTATATAAGTCGTTAGCTAGACCACAGTTAGAATATTGTTTCCAGTATTGGTCACCCCACTTTAGGAAATATGTCAAGGTCTTAGAGAGGATGCAAGGAGATTTACTGAGATGATACAAGGGATGAGTGGTATGGCTGTGAGCGGAGACCAGAGGAACCAGACCTTGCTGGAACAAAGAAGGTTGAGGGTGAAATGATAAAAGGATGAATGGTTTGCCTAATGAGTCAGTAACTAGAGGGCATCAATTTAAGAGGGTTAGTAAACAAGCAATTGGGGAGGATAGGAGAAATGTTTTCATGCAAAGAGTAGTTAGGATATGGAATGCCCTGCTGGGAGCAGCGCTTGAAGCAGAATCCATATTGGCCTTCAAGAAGGAACTGGACAAATCCCTTTTATATAAAGAAAAACAGCTTCAGAGAAATGGGGAAAGGGCAGGGAAATGGGACTGAAAGGAATGCTCTTGAGAGAAGCAGCACAGACACTATGGGCTAAATGGTGGTCTTCTGTACCATAAATTTCTATTGAGAGGGGATACAGTCTCTTCAGCAGGAAATCTCTCATGAAATCCATACTTAAAGAAGAAAAACTGAATTCTGGAAATCTGCTGTATGCTAATTGCACAGTCTGGAATATGTTGACACATATTGATTCTGGGAAGATGTCTGCCCACTTGTCTGTAGAGGGCAGCAGGTCAAATTTGAATTATAGGTACATTTGGTATGGTGCCTATACCACAAAGAGCAGTGACTTGTGTGTTGTGTGGATGAATGCTTTTGGGTTTTTTCTGGTGCAGTTTCTCCCAGGAGCTGGTGGGTGAGAGTAAAGTTTGCCCTGGAATAGTTTGTGTGCGGTGTTCGTGGTATGTGCAAAGATCAAGCATTTCTGTTTCTCCATTAAGTCTGACCTTTTCTGAATGTTGCTGGAATTCGTGTTTTTCCTTCCGAGTGTTAGTTCCATTCACTACAGAACCTGTTCTTCTCATTTCAGATGTTGCCAAGATGTTCAGTGTGGTAGTTTTCCACTGCAGGCACATGTTTCACAAAGAATGCCTTCCCACACCTGGCATGGTAAGTTGTCAAGTATTAGAATTAATTTGGTGTCAGTATCTTCCATGATTGATGTGACCATATGTAGTGCTTTTGTAGTGGACATTATATTCCGCTTTTGTTAATATATTCCATCTGATCTCAGATTGCAACATTTGGCAATTTACTAATTTGGGGATGGGGAGAAAGCAAACATTGGCGCATTTGGCATTAGGTAAATGCTGATGAGTGCAACTCCTTTGTTGTGATGTTTGACAGTGTGTTTTTTTAAAGCCCCTGCCCCTTTAAGACTCTCTTAAAGTGTTCATCACATGATATCTGTTTTTTACCCTATGTGTAAATTCCCTATATAATATGCAGGCGCACCAGATACTCCCACAAATGGAAACTAACACGTACACTGCTGCTGTGGCTAATGATTCCCAGATTTCTTTCCCATCTAAAAAACGAGGAGAAAGAATATGACCCAAGAAATGCTGTTGACTTCAGAGGGATGAGACCGTTTTAATTGCTGACGTGCATCTAAAATAGTTTAGTAGAGCAGTTCGGTGATGAATTATATGCAAGGAATCATGGAAATACCAGATGTTGCTGATGCCAAATATTAACGCTAACTTGCATTTACATAGTGGCCTTTTATGTACAATAATGTCTCAAGTACTTTACAAAGATGGGATGCTGAGATGACAAACAGGGAAGGGGGGAGCTATAGGCATGGTCAAACAAATGGGTATTAAGGCAGGATTTAAAGAGAGAGAGAGAGAGAGAGTGGGAGAGAGTTCCAGAGGTTAGGAACGCGTTGATGCCCTAATTGAGATCGCACAATGATTTGTGTAGGCACACCATGAGCATCCATAGGGATCTCCTCTCAAGCATGTCTATGTAAAAGTTGTGTGTGTAAGTATCTGTTATATAACCCACCACCAACACTGCTGTCAATGGTCAAGTTGGTGAAGCAGAGTCTGCAGTGTTGATCCTGTGGACTGTGGTCTTTGATTGCCAGTTTGCGAGATATCAGCTTCTTACACTTTACCATTAACAACATTGTCATGAGTATGGGCGGGGAGAAGAGAAAGAGGGTCCACTCCTCCGTGACTATCAATGTGATGGCAAAATATGCCACAAATTTAACTCCTTATTTCTTGGTCTATAAAGTGATCAGTGTAACTTACCCCCTATTCCCCACACACTCCTTCCAATGGCTGTGTAATGATACTAATGACTTATTATTTTTTGTGTGCAGTTTTGTAACATATGCAGTGCCAAACGCCGAGGGCCTGGCAGTGGACTGAGTGAGCTGAAGAAGTGAGGATGCACTTTGAATGAATGCTGCATCGTCTGTGGTGATTGAGAGAATTATCTGACTAATCCTGGGCTGTCGGAGGATTTTATTGTAAGAAGTCCAACATTGGCTTGGTGCTTTAAAGCTTGTGAATGTTTGTCAAATGGTCTATCTTAATAAGATTACTTCGCAACCACTGAACCTTTTCCAAACATAACTTGTTTAAAACTGCGTTTGAATGTAGCTGAAATAAAGTAGATGGATCTCTGTTGCCTTGAATTCCACTGTAGTACGTTTTTAAAGACAACATTGAGCTTTTGGGGGATGTGTTAGAGCTAATGTTTGTTTTTCATAATGGAGTTAGTCATCACAAAAGCTACAGCTAAGATTTGTTTATCCTCATAAATTGCAAATCTGTGTTCACCTTGTGATCAATGTATGTTCCACACTAAAGAAGAAGGTGTATATGGATGTTCAGGTGCCACATACAGGATGATTTGAGAAAAACAATGAATATTTTTTTCCTTTGGAGAATCTCATTGCTTAATCCTACAAAACCCCAGTCTGGATTCAATTACTTTGGAATTCAAATTGTACTCCTACTCAGTTTCTCTTTTCTCTCATTCCTAGAACTTTTCATGTTAACTCCTCAAGATCTTTCATCCTACTTTCCTTTCTATGCCATTGCCTTTACTGAACAGCAAAACTGGAGTCTGATATCTAGGAGAGTGTTCCACCACATGCTCACCAATCATGAGAGTGGTACCTACTCCCACACCATCAGTTTGAAACACTTTTAATCTCAAACATTATTTTAACTATCAATCGCAACATAGTAAGTACAATAAATCAAGTAAACCTGGACTGAATTAATTTAGCCCGTGAGCTTGAAAGCATGTCTATAATGTTTAGTTATCATCGCAGTAAATGGCACCACACAAATGAGAGGTAAACTACATGCTTATACAATAGTATTTAAACCCTTTTTTATGTTTTTGCGGTGCTCAGTAAAATAAAATTAACTAAAAAAAAACTTTAAAAAATGATTAAAAAGGACAAATCTAATTCTAACCCACATTTTGCCTGTTTCATCACCCAAATTGCATGTTCCTCACTAGGGTCAAAATGGACATATTCTTAAATGTTGGTTTAGCCTTGTTTCTCACGTACATGGAAGCACATTACCATGCTTAGGAGTATCCAAACCGATTCACTGAGAGTGGCACATATGTATGGGTTCCACTTGTCTGCTTTACAGTTTTGGTCCCTTGTTTATATTTGTTGCTTGCTCCACAAACTGTTTTAAGAAACATCCATTCATAATGTAGCTGTAGATCTCTTAAATCACTTCTGGTTATGTGGTGGTGAAATAGTATCTGCTTCAAAAAACACTTATGAATTATAGATCACATTGGGAGTTGCTGTGTTTTAAACTGCTATCAATATTCTGAGCTAAAACATCTGCACTGTAGCAAAACCAATTCAGCAAAATTTAAATGTATATTGTGTTGTAATGGTTTCCATAAATAAAATGTTATTAGCAACTGACTACAGTAGTTTTAGACAGAGTACATCTATCATAATTCCAATTTAAAAAAAACTAGAGGAGAAAAATACACAAATGCCAGTGCTAATTTGAATGCTGAATTGTGTATCTTCAAAAATGCAATGAGCGTATGAGAGTTAAAATGGATACTGTTTTGCAAGGTCAAATTGTCTGTTTTCCCAGTCAAGTAAGTATCGGGCAGCCCTTCACTGTGAACCTGTCAAATAGATGTATGTGTTGCCTCATCCAAAAAATAGTGGCTCAATCATAATAGAGGGATAAATGTTCAAAAAAAAAATGTTCAGTGCCATTAAAAGAAGGCTCAACATCCATTCAGCTGATCTGGGAAGGAAGTCCAAAAGACTCTTGCATATTAGCATAATCATTTTATCAAAGCTTTATAAGCCTCTTTTTTCCAATTCTCCCCCACCCCCCGCCNAAAAAAATCCTGCAGGCAGGCGCTTCAGAAATTAACACTTGTGATGCAGGTATCTCATGAATATAAAAGTGAGCAATTCAGACACAAAATTAGATTTTAATACTGTCCTGAACTTTCTACTCAGAATAAAGATAACAAAAATACTGGTCCATCATAACCAAGCCCACTCATTCAGAATAGCTTCATTATAGAATAATAATAATAATCCTTGCATTTGATATAGCGCCTTATCACGTTGTCATGATGTCTCAAGGCGCTTCAGGACATATAATGTCAAGTGGTTTGGGCTGTATGTTTGTGGGTGAAATCTGGCAGCTAGTTTGCATGCAGCAATGACCCACAAACAGCCATGAAGTCAAGTCTTCCTGTATTGTTCTGCTCTGTATCAGATGGTGGTGGTGGGATTGGGCTGGGGGCAAACAGGAACTTCTTTGCTACCAAAAGGAACATCGATTTTAAATCAATTTGAATTGAGCATCTGCCATCTGATGCACAGATCCGAATATGGGAACATAGCAACAGCTTTGGGCCATTCAGCCCCTCGAGCCTGTTCCGCCATTCTATAAGTTCACGGCTGATTTGTACCTCAACTCCAATTACCCGCCCTCGCTCCCTATTCCTTTATACCCTTGTCTAACAAAAAATATATCCTTACCTAACCGAAATTTGTATCTCAGGCCCAACCATTGTACAGAAGCTATATTGCAAACTCATTGAATCTTCATTTTTTTTCTACCCTTCGATTAATATGATTTGTAAAGATCCAAGATCAACATTTTCCAATGACTGGATATTTGCACATACAGCGAAAACTTGCCATTTACTGAGGCCTACTTTGTTCTTATCAATGAGTTTAGGATTTTGCTCATCATCGGTTTCAAATGTAAGGAAAAAAACAGTATGAAATAGTGACTTGAAAGTACATTGCTCCCAGTACTGACGTTCCAAGGGTGAGGATTTACTGTGCGGTCAAGGAGAGGGGTTACCATCAGCACTGCAGCTGTCTCTGCCCTGGTAGTGGTAATTGGTTTGCTTAATGTATTCATTTATGCCAACAGTTTGCTTCTCCAGTCACGTTCTGCTTCCGAAGACCATCAAGCTCATTCGTCAAACTGCTTCCTGCTTTATTCTGGATGTCACAAGCATTGATTAATCTTTAGATTTTTGCCATCTAATTTGGCTGCAAAAAGGAGAATCTTTGTTGCTGGATTTCGGTCAGCCCCACAGACCAATTTCCAAGTTGCTTCCACATCAACACAACTTGCATTTATATTAGAGCCAGTCACATTGGTAGGATAATGTCTTGGATTAACAAAAATTAGCATGTATATAGCGCCCTTCGCTTAGGATAATGCTTTAGAGCAATTTACGGGGTTGGGGCTGGACACCAAGTAAGGCAGTAAGTCAGATAAGTAAGTAAGGAGATGGTCAGAGAGAGGTTGAAAGAGGTTTTGAAGCAGAATTTAAAGACAGAAAGACAAATCAAAGTGGTAAAGGGAGGGAGTTCCAGAGGTTTGGGACATATGAACTGATGACTCTGCCACTGATGATGCAGTGCAGAGGGTAGGTGATCCTCAGCAAGCCCGAGTTAGCTGAGGGGAAGGGACAAGTGGAAGAAGGGTAGAAGATCAGAGAGGTTGGAGATGATGGTGAAACATCTAGAACATTGAGAGGCAGAAGAAACCAAGATGAGTAAATTACTTTAAACTTCAATCAAAGATTATAATAATATGTCGTATTCGCTAGACAAAGGGGTGGAACTAAATTGACGTAATACAATTAGGCTGGAGAAGGAGTAGGAGGAAAAAGGATGAAATAACTGGTGAGTGAGTTAAAAGTCTCAAAATGAGTCTAATTTGATCAAGGCTCTATATCAAATGCAAGGATTATTATTATTATCCATATTGGAACACCAAAAGGTGAATTAGTCAATTGTCATTTGATCCAATCGTAAAGATTGCTTTAGGATTTGTGTCTTTAAATTCAGGAATTAATGGTGAGATTAACAACAACAAAATGACACTTTTCGAGCGCCTTTCACGTTGGGAGGACGTCCCAAAGCGCTGAACAGTCAGGTGTCGGGGACCGAACATGGGGGAGGGGTGGTGTAGGGGTGAGGGAAGGCAGAGAGGTGGGAGGGAGACCAAAGGCACGGTCGAAGAGAAGGTAGGGAGAGTCTTGGATAATCCTGGAGGCGAAGGACAACCCCAGGCTACTGTTCTCTACCACATCCCAACTCCTCCGTCCCCACCGCCACCTCGCGCAGGATATCTCCTCCAACCTTCACTGCGAGGAGATGCTGGATTTCCTTGAATCCAAGATCAAGGGAATCTGCTCCGCGGTCACTTCCCCTCCAACATCCACCCACCCCCCACCCCTTCCCTCCCACACTCCGACTCCTACCCATCCTCCCCTACACACCTTCGTACCCGTTTCCCCATCCTCTGTCACCAAACTCATCCTCTCCCTGAAACCACCACCTGCTCCCTTGACCCCATCCCCACTCCACTCCTTATCTCCCAGCTCCACCTCCTTGCCCCACATATCACAGACATCGTCAACCTGTCCCTCTCCTCTGGCTCTATTCCCATTCCCTTAAAAACTGCCACCATCACTCCCACCTTAAAAAAAGCCTATCAAGCTACCGGCCCATCTCCAACCTCCCCTTCCTATCCAAGGTCCTGGAACGAGTTGTCGCCTCCCAGCTGCGCTCTTTCCTCTCCAACCATTCACTATTCGAACCCCTTCAGTCGGGTTTCCGTGCTGCCCATAGCACAGAAACTGCCCTGGTCAAGGTCACCAATGACATCCTGACCATCTGTGACCAGGGCTCCCTCTGCCTCCTCGTCCTCCTCGACCTATCGGCAGCATTCGATACGGTCGACCACGCTATCCTCCTCCACCGCTTGTCCTCCCACCTAAACCTTCAAGGCCCTGTCCTTGAGTGGTTTAGGTCGTACCTCTCCCACCGTCTTCACTTTGTCTCCACAAATGGTTTTTCCTCCGGCCCCCGCACTGTCTCGTGCGGTGTCCCTCAGGCTCTGTCCTCGGTCCCCTCCTCTTCACCCTCTATATGCTCCCCCTTGGTGACATCATCCGCAGACATGGGGTTAACTTCCACATGTATGCGGATGACACCCAACTCTACCTTTCCTCCTCTACCCTCAACTCCACGACCACCGATGTCCTGACAGCTGCCTGTCCGACATCGAGTCCTGGACGAGAGATAACTTTCTTCAGCTCAACGTGTGCAAAACTGAGGCCCTCCTGATTGGCTCACGTCAGCGCCTCCGCACCTCAGGCGCTGACAGCATCAGCATCCAAGGCTGCACTCTCCACCTCTCAAAGCCAGTCAGGAACCTCGGGTTCTGTTCGACCCTGAGCTGTCCTTTCTCCCCATATCCGCGCCACAACTGGCACCGCCTTCCATCACCTCCGGAATGTCGCCAGACTACGGCACTACCTCACCCCTCACGCTGCTGAAACTCTGGTCCACGCCTTTATCACCTCAAGGCTGGACTATGGGAACTCTCTCCTCGCCGGCCTTCCCGGCACCTCCCTCCACAAGCTGCAGGTCATTCAGAACTCTGCAGCTCGTGTACTGTCCCGCACCAGGCTTCGGGACCACATCACTCCCACCCTCGCTCGCCTCCACTGGCTCCCCATCCCCCAGAGGATCGAATTCAAGATCCTCATCCTCACCTACAAGGCCATTCACGGCCTTGCTCCCTCCTACCTCTCCGACCTACTATCCCCCTACCTACCTGCCCGTACCCTCCGTTCCTCTGGCTCCGGTCTGCTCCACATCCCCCGCCCCAACCGCCCTACCATCGGTGGCCGGGCCTTCAGCCTCTCAGCCCCGAGGCTCTGGAACTCTATCCCCCAGTGCCTTCGCCGCCTCCTCCCTTTCCTCCTTCAAGGCCGGTCTCAAGACCTTTCTCTTTGACCGTGCCTTCAGCTCCCCTCTCGACTCTCTACCCCCTCCTCGTTCCCTCCCTCCCCTGACCATTTCCCCCCTGCTCGGGTCCTGACCCAACTGTACAGCGCCTTGGGACGTCCTCCCGACGTGAAAAGTGCTATATGAAATGCAAGGATTATTATTATTACTATTATGGAGCAGGCCGGAGCCTGATGAACGGAGGCAGCGGGCAGGTTGGTAGGGAGTCAGCAGGTCAGAGAGGTAGGAGGCGGCAAGGCCATGGATGGACTTAAAGGTGAGGGGATGGGGAGCCAGTGGAGTCGGGCGAGGGTGGGAGTGAAGGGGTCGCGGAGCCTGGTACGTGTGAGTACACGAGGTGCAGAGTTTGGATGATCTGCAGCTTGTGAAGGGAAGCGTTCGGAAGGCCGATGAGGAGGGAGTTCCCGTAATCAAGCCTTGAGGTGACGAATGCGTGGGTGAGGGTTTCGGCAGCCTGAAATTAAACGTTTATGATTCAAAAACACAAGAATCGCAGCCAGGTGTTTTACTGCACCAATCACAAGTTACTAGTTATCCCTTAACTCACTGATGTGTTATACTATCAACAAAAGTGCATTTAGTTACAATATATAGAAAATTGCAACAAAACCATTATTTGCATTATTGCATTTTCATTAATTGCATCAAACCTATTGCACCGTACCAGTGAGTGAATGAAAGTGCGTCAGCGCATAGCCATGTGTTGTGTGGTAATTTGGTCATTCAATCCACGACTATTTGTGGGACACTGCTGTGCGCAATTGGCTGCCAGGTTTTGCCCACAAAATACACATTCAATTCACTTTACAGTATATTCTGTGAAGCGCTTTGAGACGTCTCAATGATCTGATGAGGCGCTATATCAAATGCAAGCATTATTATTATTATGATTATTATTATTGACTTGATCAGAACAAAGTCCATGTCCATAATTAAAGTGGTAGTACTTTAGCTGGACTAATCACTCTTCAGAAGCCGGCTCATCCAGAGAATCTCCAATCCCCTGAGCTGGCCACTTTGTTATACATTCCCTTTACACACTTTGTTGCTAAAACATGTTCTTATATTACAGTTGTAAATCTACTTAAGTGTCAGAAGTATGTGAATAACACTCACAGTAAACCCATAAAATAAACATTTAGATAATTTTAAATTTAGAAATAAGTGCTTTGCTCAAATTCCTTCGTTCATTTTTGAAGTGACAGCCACATTAAAAGACAAGTTGACCTCTGGTTGGAACCCTCTTCCTAATGTATTTTTCAGCCAAATTGGCACCAGAATTCAAAAGACTGAGATCAAGAGAAGCACTAAATTCCATCAAAACACTGTAGTAACATACATAAAAATAATATTAACTTTCAAATTAAATTGTATTGCAACAAACTGCACAAAATCTTTAATCTGATTAACAGAATGTATATTGAACGATTCAAGGATACTTCCATAGCAATAAATGATTGAAACATCCTCTGGCTTGTTGGACTGATTAGGTTGTCTTTTCAGATTTCTGCAATACAGAGCAATACAATTGTCTGACTCAACAGTTTCTCACACCCATACCTACATAACCCAGTAAAGGGCTTCCTGGTTTGTTTTAACTAGAGAAACAAAAATGTAACCTTGAAAGTAATTTCTGTTTCAACCACTTTCTTTATGATAATGCTATCAAATGTATGGTGATTTCTATTGTACATTATTTGGGTAATAGTGATATTTACCATGTTCATGATGGTAGTGGTTGTTGTGTTCATGATGATGGTGGGATGTTACGTTCATAATGGCAATGGTGGTCATGTTCACAATGATGGGACAGATTAACCGTGAATATGATGGTCCTAACAAGCTCATACGAGATCTGAAAGTCCTCTCACACCACGTCATGGCAAGGGCCCTGATTCTGATCTGTTTGGCTCTAGTTCTCGCTTAATATTAACAATTCTAATTTCTTCTAATCTCCAGGCTCCATAGACATCAGCCTGGCTCAGTTGGTAGCATTCTCACTTCTGAGTCAGAAAGTTGTGTTCAAGCCCCATATCAAAACTCTGAGCTAATAGACTAGGATGATGCTCCAATGAAGTGCTAAAAGCATTAACACCTCATGCAGTTCACTTAGTTCTGTTCGACCCTGAGCTGTCCTTTCTTCCCCACATCCGCGCCACAACTGGCACCGCCTTTCACCACCTCCGGAACATCGCCAGACTACGGCACTACCTCACCCCTCACGCGGCTGAAACACTGGTCCAGGCCTTTATCACCTCAAGGCTGGACTATGGGAACTCTCTCCTCGCCGGCCTTCCCGCCACCTCCCTCCACAAGCTGCAGGTCATTCAGAACGCTGCAGCTCGTATACTGTCCCGCACCAGGCTTCGGGACTTCATCACTCCCACCCTCGCTCACCTCCACTGGCTCCCCATCCCCCAGAGGATCGAATTCAAGATCCTCATCCTCACCTACAAGGCCATTCACGGCCTTGCTCCCTCCTACCTCTCCGACCTACTATCCCCCTACCTACCTGCCCGTACCCTCTGTTCCTCTGGCTCTGGTCTGCTCCACATCCCTCGTCCTAACCGCCCTACCATCGGTGGCCGGGCTTTCAGCCTCTCAGCCCCTCGGCTCTGGAACTCTATCCCCCAGTGCCTTCGCCGCCTCCTCCCTTTCCTCCTTCAAGGCCGGTCTCAAGACCTTTCTTTTCAACCATGCCTTCACCTCCCCTCTTGACTGTCTACCCCCTCCTCGCTCCCTCTTCCCTCCCCTCACCCTGACCATTTCCCCCCTGCTCGGGTCCCAACCCAACTGTTCAACGCCTTGCGACGTCCTCCCGACGTGAAAGGCGCTCTATAAATGAAATCTTGTTGTTGTTGTAGTTAAAATCAAGATCTCGTCTGCCGTTCAGGTGGACATAGATCCTATGACACCAATTGAAAAGAGAAGGTAGTTTTGCCCGTTGCCCTGCCCGATAATCCCCCAAATAAAACCGATCAGTCGCCTCGTGGCTGTTTGTGGGACATTATTATCCTCAAATTAGTTGCAAATACACAGTCGTTACACTTTACAATAAAGTGAAGTGATATTTAAATGACATGATTTTGCACTATATCAAAAGAATTTTGACCCATTCAACTCTGCTTTTACCTTTCATTTTCCAGGAGTCAATCTTCATTTCACAGCACTTGAGATTCTCCTTCAGGCTTTCCTAAAAACATTTTTGTTGTCCATTGTGAGAGTGTATTCTTCGCTTCAGCTCTGAGAACAATCTTGGGACATCTGTCATCTCACATTCTCTGCACATGTTCTTCCAATCTCATTGTGCCTTTCACCAGCATGCCTTGAATCCCAGATATTCTTGTAGTAGATAAAACATCAGTGTAAGGAATGTGAGAATAGCGAGAAGGTACCTCACGCAAAATGTTTCTAGGCTCCCTAATGTGCTTAGGATAATCTTGCCTCACCCTGTAGCTGAGTCTAAACTAAGGTGGTCTTCAATGTTGGTAGTCATGGACTATAGAAATATATGACTGGATTCCTGTCTGTGCAATGTGATGGGCTGGTGTTGAAGAATGGAAATGGAAGATGAAGGCTAACAAAAGTTTCAGGTGAGTTTGGGCTCTACTATTATCTAGTGGATTTCATAACATATTTTAACCTTGTTCCTTAAGTGAATAATGGAACAATACTGATACATATATGTGTGGTTTGGCATATTAGTCCTGTTGATTTTTAGATACCTACATGTATGTGGTATAAGTTTGGGGTCTTTGTATAAATGTATATGTATTACTGCTTGTGTATATATATGCATGTCTATATGTGTAATGCTTATGTGGACATCCGTATAGTATTTTCAGCTTATGTGTTTCAAAGCGCTTAACATAGCTGGGCACCTGAGTTGGGGATGGGAGCCAAGGGGAGTGGGCAGGGGAAAGATGACCAAAGAGCAGTCAAATAGATACATTTTGAGATGAGCTTTAATTGGAGGGAGGGAGCACTTCAGATGGATTCCAGGATGGAGTTCCAGAGAGCCTGAGTGGAAAGGCTAAAAGCTCAGCTGCCACTAGTAGTAGATAGACTGGGGTACATGCAATGGTGGTGGGGGGTGGGGGGGTGCTATGGACACCACCTTCAAAACCCAGGAATAAAGATCTTGAATTTAGTGTTGGTGTACATATATGTGTATTTGCATGGTGTTTAGTGTACATGTATATGGGTATTTGCATAGTGCTGATGTAATAATAGTAATAATGTTGATATAATCAATAATAATAATAATAACACTATGTAAATACATATTTGAAATGAATATGTATGAAGTGAATAAGCAGTTTTATCTGGGGAATTGTTGGCCAAAACATTGAGAGAAACACACTCCTCATTTTGAATTGCGCTATGAGATCTTGAACATATGTGTATTTACGTGTTAGTGTTCATGTATATTTTTTATATATTATACATGAATTTTAAAATCTGAAAGTATATTTTCTGCATTTCACCCACAAAATATGCAGTATATTCTGTGAAGCGCTTTGAGACATCTCGAAGACATGATAAGGGTCTAAATTAAATGCAAGGATTATTATTATATTTGCATAGTGTTGGTGTACATGTAAATTTGCAGTGTTGGTGAGCGTGTGTGTGTGTTTACTGTTTTGGTGTACATGTGTGTATGTGTGCTGCGCTGGTGTACATGTGTATGCATGTGCGTGTTTGCTATGTTGGTGTACACGTGTGTGTTGGTGTACATATCTGTGTGTATGTGTGTGTGTCTCTGTGTGTGCTGGTGTGTGTGTGTGTGTGTGCTGGTGTATGTGTGTGTGTGTGTGCTGGTGTACATGTGGGTGTGTGTTGCTGGTGTACATGTGTGTGTGTGTGGTGTACATGTGTGTGTGTGTTGGTGCATGTGTGTGTGTGTGTGTTGGTGTACGTGTGTACATGTGTGTGTGTTGGTGTACATGTGTGTGTGGGGGGTTGGTGTACATGTGTGTGTGTGTCTGGTGTATATGTGTGGTGTACATGTGTGTGCGTGGTGTACCTGTGTGTGTGTGTGTGTGCTGGTGTGTGTGTGTGTTTGTGTGTGTGTGTGTTTGTGTGCGTGTGTGTGTGCTGGTGTGTGTGTGTGTTTGTGTGTGTGTGTGTTTGTGTGTGTGTGTGTGCGTGTGTGTGTGTGTGCGTGTGTGCTGGTGTGTGTGTGTGCTGGTGGGTGTGTGTGTGGGTGTGTGTGTGTGCTGGTGGGTGTGTGTGTGCTGGTGTGGGTGTGGGTGTGCTTGTGTGTGTGTATGTGTGTGTGTGCTGGTGTGTGTTTGTGTGTGTGTGGGTGTGTGTGCTGGTGTGTGGGTGGGTGTATGTGGGTGTGTGTGTGTGCTGGTGTGTGTGTGGGTGTGTGCTGTTGTGTGTGTGTGTGGGTGTGTGTGTGTGCTGTTGTGTGTGTGTGGGTGTGTGTGTGTGTTGTGTGTGTGTGTGTGTGTGTGTGCGAGGGCTGTGGGTGTGTGTGTGTGTTGTGTGTTGTGTGGTGTGTGTGGTGTGTGTGGGTGTGTGTGTGTGTGTGTGTGGGTGTGTGTGTGTATGTGTGTGCTGTTGTGTGTGTGTGTGTGGCTCAGTGTGAGGGAGGCAGTGCAGTGCTGTACGGTGTGGGGCAGTGAGAGGCAGGGCTGGCAGTGAGGGGCAGGGCTGGCAGTGAGGGGCAGGGCTGGCAGTGAGGGGCAGGGCTGGCAGTGAGGGGCAGGGCTGGCAGTGAGGGGCAGGGCTGGCAGTGAGGGGCAGGGCTGGCAGTGAGGGGCAGGGCTGGCAGTGAGGGGCAGGGCTGGCAGTGAGGGGCAGGGCTGGCAGTGAGGGGCAGGGCTGGCAGTGAGGGGCAGGGCTGGCAGTGAGGGGCAGGGCTGGCAGTGAGGGGCAGGGCTGGCAGTGAGGGGCAGGGCTGGCAGTGAGGGGCAGGGCTGGCAGTGAGGGCAGGGCTGGCAGTGAGGGGCAGGGCTGGCAGTGAGGGGCAGGGCTGGCAGTGAGGGGCAGGGCTGGCAGTGAGGGGCAGGGCTGGCAGTGAGGGGCAGGGCTGGCAGTGAGGGCAGTGGCTGGCAGTGAGGGGCAGGGCTGGCAGTGAGGGCAGGGCTGGCAGTGAGGGGGCAGGGCTGGCAGTGAGGGGCAGGGCTGGCAGTGAGGGGCAGGGCTGGCAGTGAGGGGCAGGGCTGGCAGTGAGGGGCAGGGCTGGCAGTGAGGGGCTGCTGAGTGCTGTGCAGAGCTGTACGGTGGAGGGCAGTGAGAGGCAGTGAGGAGCAGTGCAGTGCTGACAGGGCTGTGGCGGAGCTGCACTGTGTAGGACAGGGCTGGCAGTGACTGGCAGGTGCAGGGCAGGGCTGGCAGTGTCGGTGCAGGGCAGTGACTGGCAGGTGCAGGGCAGGGCTGGCAGTGTGTGGTGCCGGGCAGGGCAGGGCTGGCAGTGTGTGGTGCAGGGCAGGGCTGGCAGTGTCGGTGCAGGGCAGTGACTGACAGGGCAGTGACTGACGGGGCAGTGTCGGGGCTGTGGTTTGAGAAGCGGTTCCGCGGCGATGGCGGAAAACATCAAAACCGGAATCTTCGCAAAAAACGTTCAGAAACGGCTGAGCCGCGCCCAGGAAAAGGTGAGGAGCCGCCGCCCCCCCACAGCCCCCCCCGGGACCCCCACACACCCACACCCACACCCCCACACCCACACCCCCCCACAGCCCCCCCCCGGGCCCCCACACCCACACCCCCCCCCACCCGGGCCCCTCAACACCCACCCCCCCCCACCCGGGCCCCCTCAACACCCACCCCCCCCCACAGCCCCCCCACCCCCCCACCCGGGCCCCCTCAACACCCACACCCCCCCACCCGGGCCCCCTCAACACCCACACCCCCCCACACCCCACCCCACAGCCCCCCCGGGCCCCCACACCCCCCACACCCACACACCCCCCCCCGGGCCCCCACACCCACACACCCCCACCCCCGGGCCCCCCACAGCCCCCCCCCCACCCCACCCCGGGCCCCCACACACCCCCACACCCCCCACAGCCCCCCCGGGACCCCACACCCCCCCCTCCCCTCGGGGCCCCACACCCCCCCCCCGGGCCCCCCACACCCACACCCCCCCCCCCCGGGCCCCCACACCCACACCCCCACCCCCCCCTCGCCCCCCCCCCCGGGCCCCGGTCGGGTGGTGTCTGACCGCCGCGGGAGAAGCTGAGAGCCGCCGCGGGTTTGTTTGCGGTGACGAGGTTCACACTGAACGGAGCTTCAGCACCAACACAGAGGGACAGCGGCCATCAGGGCACTGAGGGGCAGGAGGGCACTGAGGGGCAGGAGGGCACTGAGGGGCAGGAGGGCACTGAGGGGCAGGAGGGCACTGAGGGGCAGGAGGGCACTGAGGGGCAGGAGGGCACTGAGGGGCAGGAGGGCACTGAGGGGCAGGAGGGCACTGAGGGGCAGGAGGGCACTGAGGGGCAGCAGGGCACTGAGGGGCAGGAGGGCACTGAGGGGCAGCAGGGCACTGAGGGGCAGGAGGGCACTGAGGGGCAGGAGGGCACTGAGGGGCAGGAGGGCACTGAGGGGCAGGAGGGCACTGAGGGGCAGGAGGGCACTGAGGGGCAGGAGGGCACTGAGGGGCAGGAGGGCACTGAGGGGCAGGGGGGCACTGAGGGGCAGCGGGGCAGCGATGGGCTCAGGAGTGTGGCGCTTGGGAGTGAGGGGCTCCGCGAGTGAGCGGCTCGGAAGTGACACCTCCGCGAGTGTGGGGCTCTGGGAGTGAGGGGCTCCGGAGTGAGGGGCTCCGGGATTGAGGGGCTCTGGTAGTGTGGGGCTCCGCGAGTGAGGGGCTCCGCGAGTGAGGGGCTCCGGGAGTGAGGGGCTCCGGGAGTGAGGGGCTCCGGGAGTGAGGGGCTCCGGGAGTGTGGGGCTCCGGGAGTGAGGGGCTCCAGGAGTGAGGCCTCTGCGAGTGAGAGGCTCCGGGAGTGAGGCCTCTGCGAGTGAGGGGCTCCGGGAGTGAGGGCTCCGGGAGTGAGGGGCTCCGGGAGTGAGGGGCTCCGGGAGTGAGGGGCTCCGGGAGTGAGGGACTGGGTTTGTTTTATCATCAATGTCCATAAGGTCTGTCAGGGATACCGTGTTCCCACAAACACCGCTCCCTCTCCCCCCCCCGTCTCTCCCCCCCTCCCTCTGTCTCCCCCTCCCCCTCTCCCCCACTCCTTCTCCCCCCCCCGGGTGGGGGTGCACTATGGCTCCCCCTGTCCCCCCCCTGTCTCCCCCCCCCCGGGTGGGGGTGCACTATGGCTCCCCCTGTCCCCCCCTGTCCCCCCCCCCGGGTGGGGGTGCACTATGGCTCCCCCTGTCCCCCCCTGTCCCCCCCCCGGGTGGGGGTGCACTATGGCTCCCCCTGTCCCCCCCTGTCTCCCCCCCCGGGTGGGGTGCACTATGGCTCCCCCTGTCCCCCCCTGTCTCCCCCCCCGGGTGGGGGTGCACTATGGCTCCCCCTGTCCCCCCCTGTCCCCCCCCGGGTGGGGTGCACTATGGCTCCCCCTGTCCCCCCCTGTCTCCCCCCCCCGGGTGGGGGTGCAGTATGACAGTGGGTGCAATCTGATCGCATGTTGCCATTTGCAAGGATCGGATCAGTGATGAGCAGAGAGAGGCCGCCCCGCAGCCGAGCAGCCGAGCAGCTGGCGATTCATACCCCCCCACACACACACACACACACACAGAGACAGACTCTCCCCTCCCCCCCCCCACACACACACACACACACACAGGGAGACTCTGCCCCTCCCACACACACACACACACACAGGGAGACTCTGCCCCCCCCCCCCCACACACACACACACACAGAGGGAGACTCCCCCCCCCCCCACCCCCCCACACACACACACAGAGGGAGACTCTGCCCCCCCCCCCCCCCCACACACACACACACACAGAGGGAGACTCCCCCCCCCCACACACACACACACACAGAGGGAGACTCTGCCCCTCCCCCCCCCCCCCCCCCCCCCCCACACACACACACAGGGAGACTCTGCCCCCCCCTCCACACACACACACACAGGGAGACTCTGCCCCTCCCCCCCCCACACACACACAGAGGGAGACTCCCCCCCACCCCCCCCCCCCACACACACACACACACAGAGGGAGACTCCCCCCCCCCCCCCACACACACACAGAGGGAGACTCTGCTCCCCACCCCCCCACCCCCCCCTCCCCCCACACACACACACACACAGAGGGAGACTCTGCTCTCCCCCCCCCCACCCCACACACACACACACAGAGGGAGACTCTGCCCTCCCCCCCCCACACACACAGAGACACTGCCCCCCCCCCCCACACACACACACACAGAGACACTGCCCCCCCCCCCCACAGAGAGAGAGAGAGAGACACTGCCCTTCCCCCACAGAGAGAGAGAGACTCTACCCCCCCCCCCCCCACAGAGAGAGAGAGACTCTGCCCCCCTCCCCTCCCCCCACACATCATTGCAAGCATTAACATTGAATTCGTCAGTGGATCCTCACAAAGTCAGAAGCTGTGTGTGTGTGGGGGGGTGGGGGGATGGGGGAATTTTTTTAATATAAACTCCTGTAAAATAACAACAGAACAACGCTTTACATGTAGCGCTGAGTATCACCCAATATCAGCTGGTTTTTGTGGGTTGGGGGGGTTTGGGTGTAGTTGTGGGTGGGGGGGGATGGTCGGGGTGGGGGTTGGGATGAGTGGGGGGTGGACAATGGATTTGAGTCCAGCAATGCTCACACAGTGCAGAAAATACTGGTCAGGATTAAACCCACAGCGAATCGGCACTGAATTTGCAAGGCACTGGGATGAACTATTCCCTAGGATTTGCTGACGATCATGCCAGGAGGTTGCATTTGATCTTCACCATCTTTCCCCGCCCCCACCTCCCCCCCCTCTCCCCGCCAGCACAGCCCGGCGCTTTGATGCGGACAAGTGTTTTATAGTGCCGGGTCCCTGATATGAGCTGAACTCCTGTAATAATAATTTAATAATAATCATTCGGTCACTTCAATCCACCACTGTTTGTGGGACATTGCTGTGCGCAATTGGCTACTGCCTTTCTCCCACAAAATACAGTCACTTTACAGTACATTCTTTGAGGCACTCAATGACGTGATAAGGCGCTACATCAACAACAACAAATTACATTTGTATAGTGCCTTTCACGTCAGGAGGACATCCCAAGGTGCTGGACAGTTAGGGTTTCACATCCTCAAATGCAAGGATAATTATTATTATTAGATATAGCGCCTTATCGCATTGTTGAGATGTCTCAAAGCTCTTCACAGAATATATTGTAAAGTAATGCAATTTTGTGGGCGAAATGCAGAAATATTTTGTAATATTTTTAAAAATATGTATAATATATATTTAAAAATACACAAAGACAGATCAAACCAATCCTGGCCCAGATTAGTTTGGTCTGTGTGTCTTGAGGGGCCAAAGAATCAAAATCTCTGTGATACCCTCATGGCTTCAGAACGAATGTGTTTGGATCAACCCGGGTGTGCTTGTGTTTGTTTCCTCCGGCAGCAAATACTGTGTAGTTTGTGTCAACCAGTAAAGCCTGAGATTCCCATAAGCAGTAAATGTATTACAGAAAACAGAGACAGAAATCCTGCTCTGTCCTCATCCCCATCCCCGCCCCCACATGCTGCAATAAGAGGATTTAATTTCCTTTAATATCTCCCCACACTCATCTGTCGTAATGGAGTATCTCGTTTTATTCCCTGTAGCTGAATGCTGGAAGATTCCTCTCTCCTCCACCCCCCTCCTCCATGCAAACATAAGAATTAGGAAGGTAGAGCTGCTTGGTTTATAAACGGTTGCAAAAAATAAAGGGCTGGTTTGTGACCTGCAATCCAGGTAGTGAACAGTATTTATAAGAGGTGTTGGTCCAATGCAGTGTGAGGCAATGGGGAGGAACTCATTAACCTCTTCCATTGCTATTGATTGGACCAAGGCAGCAACTCAAGGGTACAGGCCGCTGCTTCTATCAGCAGACTTATAAATTTCTGCTGACAGTATTAGCAATACAAAGAATCGAAGGTCTGCCAGTTCAGGGTAGGAAATCCTCACTAAATCCATTCAGTGTAACTTGATTTGGCAATCTGACATTACTGCAAAAAGTCAGAAAATGTATTCAGCCTGGCTTTTTTAAAACACACAGTGACAACTGCGGGCAGCGGAGAATTTAAGATGATCAATCTATTTCTGCCTTATGTACAAGTCTTTATTTAAATTCATCCCCGGCACTGTCATGTTCAAAGAACTTCAGCAATTAGCACAAGTGCATTGTTTGCTTCACAGAAATTATGGCATGATTTGTGCAGGATTAAACAGTTTTTATTGTGAATCAAATAATATATCTAGAAAATTATATTACATTAGATGCTGTCAAGATGGTGTCATTACTGTCTTAGATATTCAGTTCGCCTTATCAGTGCTCTGAGAGGCTGTCCGGAGTGAAGGGTGCTATATAAATCCAAGTTGTTGTTGTTATGAACAGGAACCATTAGACTGAGATTTGTGCCCTGTGTAGAGATAATGAGCACACATGTAAAATGGGCTTCACTTCATAGCTGTTTGTTGGACACTGCTGTGCGCACATTTACCTATGCATTTTCTTAAAAAAAATACAGAAATTTACAGTGTATTCTGTGAAGCGCTTTGAGACGTGCTTTCAACATAAAAGGCATTATATCAAGTACAAGGATTTTTTAAAATTAAAATGAATACGTCTGTAACTTCCCATACTGACATTTTTATAATATTAATAATCCTTGCATTTGATACAGCACCTATCATATGAAATGTCTCAATACGCTTGAGACTGTAAAGTGATTGACTGTGTATTTTGTGAGCTAAATGTGCAGCCAATTGTTCAATACAGTGTCCCACAAACAGTCGTGGATTGAATGACCCCTTTTTTTGTTTGTTTATTATAATAATGAACAAAAAATATCAAATTATTATTATTTATTGTAACACTGATGTAAAGTGTAGCGATTATATTTTGTAGATGAACATTTGCAGTGCAAGTGGGAACATCACTAAAATTAGTCTTATAGTGTGTCAATGAGACATAATAGGGACTAAGTTCTGATATTTCTCAGCAAATGTCTTAATAATGAATGTATAATAATCAGATTCCTCAATCACCAAATACGTCAAAATTCTTTGACATATTTACATACATTCAATGTTATAGAAATTAAGTATTTACATATTTCTTTTTAAGAAAAGGATAAAGGAACACCATAAATTATATCCCAACAGCAGTGACAAACCTTGGGCAAGTTTCCTTACTCCACATGTCTGATAATAATCCCTCAAGAAAAAAAACAAAAAAACCCCAATAATAAATTGGTCACTTTAATCCACGGCTGTTTGTTGGACACTGCTGTACGCAATTGGCTGCTGTGTTTCTCCAACAAATGTAGTCAATTCACTTTATAGTATATTCTGTGAAGTGCTTTGAGACGTCCAGAAGACGCGATAAGGCGCTATACCAAATGCAAGGATTATTATAATTATATGGACTTTAAAGATACCTTCGGGCTTTGGGGTTACAAATCTCCAATGTGTAAATATGGAAGTTCTGAATATATATATATAAAAGTAAAACCAGTGGCCGAGAACATGCGATGAATATGGACAAGATGTGGCTGCTTGATCATGGATATATTTAACACAGGTTTCATTGGACGTTCATTTCCAGATACTCAATGGATTTCGTATGTGTCCTTAGGTAATAAGTATAGGGATTAGGATTCCCATGCATTAAATCACTTGCAATAATTTCCATCGTATTGGGAATTCCTTATTCAGCTCTGATGCTTAAACATATGGAGTAAACAGTACAGTGGCACAAAATCTGTTAGCATATTTACGGATGAATTTCAGTCTTAAAAGTATAGTAAATAAAGCATTGGTGTAACACTCGTGCTGGGGATGTTCCCTTTCTCTCCCATTTGTAATTACTACATTTTGAAAGTAGTTTGTACCTTCTTGTATGAAGGCACCCACCTTAGTGTGTCAGCCTGGCACAGTGGTAGCACTCTCACCTCTGAGTCAGACTGTTATGGGTTCAACTTGGAATCACATAGTCTAAGCTGACACTCCTGGGGGTGGCTGTATTGGTGGAGGTGCCGTCCTTCAGATGAGACTTTAAACCGAGGTTCAGGCAGATGTTAAAGATTCCATGACACTATTTGAAAAGAGAAAGGAGTTTCTCCTGGTGTCCTGGCCAATAATGTTCCAAATAAAATTGGCCACTCACTGTGGCTGTTTGTGGGACATCCCTTATCAACCTGTCCACTCCCTCCACTAAGCAGTCTCCGGGCTGCTGATTGTCCCCGCCCGGCCTACCCCACCATTGACAGTCAGGCCTTCAGCCTCTTTACCCACATCCTCTGGAACTCTATCCTATGTTCACTTCGCCTCGCACCCTCCCTTGCCTCATTCAACAACAACAACAAAAAAATTACATTTATAGAGCGCCTTTCACGTCGGGAGGACGTCCCAAGGCGCTGGACAGACAGGGGTCAGGACCCGCGCAGGGGGGAGGGTTGGGAGAGGGTTGAGGGAAGGTAGAGAGGTGGGAGGGTGACTGAAGGCACGATCGAAGAGAAGGGTCTTGAGACCAGCCTTCGAGGAGGCAAGGGAGGAAGCGAGGCGAAAGGACTGTGGGATGGAGTTCCAGAGTGTGGGGGCAGAGAGGCTGAAAGCCGGCCTCCCATGGAGCAGGCTGGAGCCCGCTGAACGGAGGGAGCGGGTAGATTGATAGGGAGACAGCAGATCAGAGCGGTAGGAGGGGGCAAGGCCATGGATGACCTTGAAAGTGAGGACGAGGATCTTAAATTCGATCCTCTGAGGGATGGGGAGCCAGTGGAGTCGGGCGAGGGTGGGAGTGATGGAGTCACAAAGCCTGGTGCGCGAGAGTACACGATCTGCAGAGTTTTGGATGATCTGCAGCTTGTGAAAGGAAGAGTTGGGAAGGCCGATGAGGTGGGAATTTCAATAATCGAGCCTTGATGTGACGAATGCGTGGGTGAGGGTTTCGGCAGCCTGAGGGGTGAGGCAGTGGTGGAGTCTGGCAATGTTGAGGAGGTGGTGGTAGGCAGTGCCAGTCATGGCGCAGATATGGGGGAGAAAGGACAGTTCAGGGTTAAACAAGACACCCAGGTTCCTGACTGGCTCAGTGAGGTTGCGTGTGCAGCCGTGGACACAGTGAGTCGTTCGGATCTGGAATGCATTGCCTGAAAGGGTGGTGGAAGTCGATTCAATAACAACTTTTAAGAGAGAATTAGATAATTATTTGGAGAGGACAAGTTTGCAGGGCTATAAGGAGAGAACGGGGGAGTGGGATTGATTTGGATAGCTCTTTCCAAAGAGTCGGCACAGACACGATGCACCAAACGACCTCCTTCTGTGCTGTATAATTCTATGATTCTATGATTTGTACTGTATTTCGTTTAAATCAAATTGTTGACTCTAAAATTTGTGAGTCTGTGCAGTTTGCGATCCTGAGATACACAGATAGGTGAAAATTAACGGTTACAACCTTTATATGCTTTGAGACATCTCAAAGACGTGAAAAGCGCTGTATCAAATGCAAGGATTATAATTAGTATATTATTATGTAAAATTGCAGGAGTTTTCTTCCCAGTAGCTTCTTCTTTCTTATTTTCCTGCATCTGTTCCAACTTCAGGCTTGTAAGTGGCCTGTATTGATACACAGGAACAAACAAGTTTTTGTGACCTTCAAGACCATCTGGTTTGGTTCACAGATACTGTTTTCTTGTTTTTGCTCCTCACCTAACAATGGCCATCTATTTGCAAGACCACTGAATTATCACACACAGACACCATTTCTTTGACTTACTTCTCACGTGACAGCGGCTACCTGTTGCACATTCCATTTCCCCCGTAACTATACCAGACAGAGCAAGAACATTAGATAAAGAAAAGACAGACATTATCCATTTCTAGCAAGTAAACAAGTTACACAAATAGAATCATCAGCAAAACTTCACTTAAAATACAGTAGTACAAATGTTCAATAATGTTACATTATAGGCAAAGTACCACAGCATGATAGTCACTTAACAAAATGTCATCAATCTACAGTGTTAAAATGATGACACATATATGTTTCATGTTGCCAAAGCTTAGCAATATTATATATTCCCATAAGGCATTATTCTTCTGTCAAATGCAACTCGCTCATGATACTTCACTTGGTTTAACGTCTTGTCCGAAAGGCGACACCTCCAACAATGCAGCGCTCCTCCAGCACTGCATCAGTGCCAATCTAGACTGTGACTTCAAAGTATTGAGTGTATTGTGGCCTGTGGAAGGAGTAGGTTTAATGCACTGAATGGCCTTTCTCCATTTTCTGGTTTCTTATGTTCTTATGCTATTGTTGTCTTTCCTTGGGTGATGCAGTAGGAGATTGATTCTGCATTGCTTTCCTTCGTTTTGCCAGATAGCTTTACACATCTCGAGCTTCCTGTCTTGCGGAAGCAGGAGTGCCAGCGACAGGTGAAGTTATTTTCTTAGAATGTGCCAAACCTGCAAATTGAATGAAAAACACTTTTCTTTGGGCGGAAGAACAGATTTTTTATGCAGGCCATCCTCATACATGCACGGTTCAAAAGTAAGTTCCTACTAGTACTAGGTAAATAGAGGCATGTGGAGTAACGGTACTTGCCTAAGGTTTCGTGCTGCCCAGGTCCTCTCGCTTTTGAGGTGAGTGCTCTAACCAATACGCTACAGGACACCACAATTTGTTTCAAGTTTTATTATGCTTTTATTAAATAGAATATCTCCTTCACCTTTATTAATAATAATAATAATCCTTGCATTTTGATATAGCGCTTTTCAAGTCGGGAGGACATCCCAAAGCGCTTCACAGAACACATTGTAAAGTGAATTGACTTTATATTTGTGGGCGAACGCGGCAGCCAATTGCGCACAGCAATGTCCCACAAACAGTCGTTGATTGAAAATGACCAATTTATTATTGTTTTTGGTTTTGGAGGGATTATTATTAGGCGTGTGGAGTAAGGAAACTTGCCCAAGGTTTCGCTCTGCCTGGAATTGAACTCAGGTCTCTTGCTTGCAAAGCGAGTGCTCTAACCACTGAGCTACAGAACTCCATTAGACAAAAATCTAGGCACTTTTGGAGCTAAGGTCCCTGTTCTGGAGCAATGCAAGCATTAGTATACGCATTCTGTCCTTGCTGATCAGTTAGGAGTAATGGCTTGCTTCTTATGCATTCTCTCTCAAGATCCCAATAGTGTGTTATTACACCTTGTATTTCAGGCAAATGCTCTGTAACAGAACTTTGTGTATGAATTGTATGGATTACCAGTATTTGGCAGAAATCCGAAAAGCCAATTAGTTACTGAACTATGAAGAATGAAGTACAGTAAAAAAAGAGAGCCAATAAACATTTCCGAATTAGCAATATTCTGTAAACCTTCTAAAATTAAATCTTTATTTTAAATATAATGCTCTCTGCTCACTACCAATGTGTGCAGATTCTGCCACATATGGACAAGACCACTGGGTTCATCCCCACAGAATGCCCATTTGGAAGCAGGTTATGGGTGGCATTGACATCTACATGGTTAAGTCATGACCAAGTTTGGCATAATACTACCTTAAGAAGCAAGTGTAGTATGATGATATCTCAAATAATATTTCCTATTTATTTTGCTAAGTGGAGCTGAGATCCAAGTATCCAAGTTTCTTTTTTATGTAGCACACCTCAAACAAAAACTTTTTTCTATACTTCCTTTACATTTTCATTTCCTGCTCTTCACTTTTATTTCGGAATATCGTTTCAGCAGGTTTTAATTTGGGTTTTGTATATTTTCTAACTCACTATTTCTCCAATATTTTAGGATAGATTTTGTTTTATATAGACTCTCCAATTTAACCATTTACATTGAAATCCCTGCTAAATGAATTTCATTGAATTGCATTAAATTACTTTGAATTATGAATTGGTCTTCTGCTACAATTTAGATCTCGGGAACATAGAGCTTAAAGGTCTATGCCATTCATTAATATGGTTCACAATATCACAAGATGGTTTGGATGAAGAAAGCCTTTTAGCACATCTGACCATCCTTTCGGAACACCCACTCTACCATCCTCCTATCACGGCATCAAGCTTCTTTTTTAAAAAAATGACTCCAGTGCCCTGGTCATAACCACCCTTCCTGACAACATGTTCAGCAATTATTTAAATTAATAAGTCAATAATTACCCTCTGGGTAAAGAAAATCTTCTTGTTCTACTGCCTTGGTGCATCCTAAAGTATTGTTAAGACAACGCTTGAAACTATTTTTTATGTTGATGAAAAAAGGACTGAGACAGAAACTGTAAGAAGGAGTTGGCAAAGGCAGATCACTGCCGCACAATAGCCGTGATGAGGGGATTGATAAATATCTTCATTTTTCTGACCTTCATACTATGTCACAAGGGATTAATTTGACCGGAATGTAATAACAACAACAAAATTACATTTGTTTAGTGCTTTTCACATCAGGAGGACTTCCCAAGGACCTGGAGAATCAGTGTTTTGGTATCAAGCTAGGGGTCGGGATTGGGGAGGGTGCAGGGCAGGGTGGGAAGGAGGTTGATTGAAAACACAGTCAAAGAGGAGGGTCTTGAGACAGGTCTTGAAGGAGGTAAGGGAGGGGGCGAGGTGGAGGGACTGCGGGATGGCGTTCCATAGGGTAGGGGCAGAGCGGTTGTAGGCCCGCCTGCCAATGGTGGGGCAGGCGAGGCGAGGGATGTGAAGTGGGTCAGAGTTCGCTGAGCGAAGGGAGCGGGCAGGTTGGTAGGGGGTTAGAAGGTCCCAGAGGTAGGGGGGAGCAAGGCCATAGAAGGCTTTGAAGGTGAGGACCAGGATCTTGAACTGTATCCTCTGTGTGATGGGAAGCTAGTGGAGTCGGGGATGGGGATGATAGGGTTACAGAGCCCAGTGGGGGAGAGGACATGGGCTGCAGAGTTCTGGATGATCTACAGCCTACGGATGGCGATGCTGTCATTGCCTAAGGTGTGGAGGCGCTGAGGGGAGCCAATCAGTAGGGCCGCGGTCTTGTTGACATTCTGTTGACAACTGAAGTAATCGGTCTAAAAATGTGGAAGAAGAACACACATCTTGGGCGAAGGATAAAGAGATTAATAATAATAATAATCCTTGCATTTGATATAGTGCTTTTCATGTCTTCTAGACGTTTCAAAGCGCTTCACAGTACTACTGTACTGTAAGGATATTAAGGGATATGCGGCAAAGGCGGGTAACTGGAGTTGAGGTACAGATCAGCAATGGTCTAATAGAATGGTGGAACAAGCTAGAGGGGCTGAATGACCAACTCCTGTTCCTATGTTCACTACTGTAAAGTGAATTGACTGTATATTTGTGGGCGAAACGCTGCAGCCAATTGCACACAGCAGTGTCCCACAAATAGTGATGGATTGAAGTGACCACTTTATTATTGTTTCTTTTTTTGAGGGATTATCATCAGGCATGTGGAATAAGGAAACTTGCCCACGGTTTCACCGTGCCGGGAATCGAACCCAGGTCTCTCGCTTGTGAGGCTAGTGCTCTAACCACTGAGCTACAGGACTTATTCTGTAAAGTAAATTGACTGTATATTTTGTGGGTGAAATGTGGCAGCCAATTGTGCACAGCAGTGTCCCACAAACTGTCGTGGATTGTATGACCAAATATTTGATTTAAAAACATTTTTGGGATGGCTGCTGGATCCATTCAAATTTTTAAGACTGATGTGGATAGATATTTGTTAGGTAAGGATATCAAGGGATATGGGGCAAAAGCGGGTAACTGGAGTTGAGGTACAGATCAGCAATGGTCTAATAGAATGGTGGAACAAGCTAGAGGGGCTGAATGACCAACTCCTGTTCCTATGTTCTATGTAAATCCCTCAACCCTAAATGGACATCTTTCAGAAATATTCTGTGGAACAAATTGGAGCTGGGACAAATTTAATAAAAATGCTCTAAAATGAATCAGTGGAAAAATTAAAAGATTGGTATAATAATCCTTGCATTTATTATAGTGGTCTATTGTGTTAGGAGGAATTCTCAAAGCGTCTCACAAGATTTATTATGAAGTACAGTGACTGGATTTTGTAGCCAAATTTGGCAGCCAATTTATGGACAGCAATGTCTGAAAATCAGCAATGAAGTGAATAGCCAATTTTCTTTGAGCGATTGTTGACCAGGACACCGGGAGAAATACTGTTCTTTTCAAATAGTGCCATCGGATTTTTAAAGTCCATTTGAACTGTCAGGTGAGACCTTCGTTTACGGTCTTATCCACAGGATAGCACTTCCATCAATTCAGCGTCAACCCAGCCTCTAGGAATTCAAAGCACCAATGTGGGGCATGCTTCCCACAACCATGTGCCTCATAGGTAAGAGTGCTACCAACTGAGCTACGCTGACAACCAATTTTAAGAAAAAAAGAAAGATATATAAAACTTGTTGGACCTATGGGCTAAGTTTAATTCCATGCAGAGCAGGTGAAAATATTAGGCAAGAGGAAGAGAATTAGAAAGGGAAAAAGATAACAGCTATAAAATGTAATAGCTTGTAGGAACTTAGACCATATAGGACCAGAAAAGATAATTGTGGACTGTCTGGCCGTGCCAAAGTAAAGAAATAAAATAAAACTATTAATAAATAATCCCAGACTACTCAATCTCTCATATCTCTCAATTGATTTCTTATTCAAATGGCGGTTTAATTCCATCCTGAATCTGCTGTCTGGCTCCCCCACCTCCCTGGTTTATCTATTCCATATAATCACCATTGTCTATGTGAAGTAATTAAGTCTGTTGCTGTTGCTCACCTTTCATCTGCTGTGCTAAAGTCTGAGTCCACTTGTTCCAGAATCTGAACCATATTAAAATATCATATAAAGGTCCTGTTCATCTTAAGATCTTGAATGCTTCAATAATGTCTCCCCTGAGCCCTGTCCTTTCCCGTGTGAATATTCTCAGCTTCTGTAGTCTTTTTCCCCAGTTTTATTTTTTCAGAATTTGGCCACATTAAATATAATTTTCTGCTTGGTTTAACAATTATTGAAGAATGGACTGCAGTTGCCAGATCTAGTTTTGAAACCCTTCTTGAAGAATGGAATCATATTTATTTGCCTTCAATCTGTTGCAGCCTCTCTGATATTCATTGATTCCTTTAATATAAATGTTAGCGATGCACTAATCTCTCCTTGTCACTGAAGTGTGCCTGGGTACAGGTCATTCGCCCAGAGATTATTTGATTTATGATATCATTTCACTTCATGGCTATTTGTGGGACATTGCTGTGAGCAAATTGGTTGTAGTGTTTGCCTACAAAATACATAGCTGCTACATTTTACAATATGTCCGGTAAAGCGCTTTGAGACATTCTCCCAATGTGAAAAGAGAATATCAAATGCAAGGATTATTATTATTACTATTTGATTTTCAACCTCTTGAGCCTATGTGGAACTGTGCCTCATTAATGTCAACGTCTGAAAACTCAAACAAATTGTGCTGGATGCTACATGGGATTATGTAGGAATTTGGGTAAAGAAGAAAGATGAAAAGCTCATTGAGCCTATTCAACCTCAGAATTTCCCTAATCCCACTTCTTAGCCCTCTCGCTTTACCCTTTAATATTTCTGTCCATTCCAAAACAATTTGACAGTTTGTGAGAATTAATTTCACCTCAGTCCCAACTCATTTAGCCTTACATTTAATGACTAATTGGCTTATAAGAGAAAAAAATTGTGCTCTGCTATTTTGTCCATTACCTTCACAATTCTGAACCTCAATTAAATTCCCTTCATCCTCCAGGCAATAGTTTCTCCAACATGCCCACCATCATTTACCCCATCTCTAGTGTGACTCATGTTACACTCTCCCCAGAGCCAGTATATCCTTTCTATGGTGAAATAGACAGAACTGATCACAGTACTTTATTCTATAGACTTTGATGCTATTCCCTTTAACTGTCTGATCTCTAATCTGTAAAGCTTATATTTCTCTCATTTTACTGACTCTCAGCCTCAAGTACCTGCCATTGCTCTAGAATGCTTCCTGTTGCCTGTTAAACTTATTGATCCTGTTTTCAAATATTTTGAGCAGCTGAAGTGCAACAGACGTGAGATTATAGACCAAATTTCTTGACATTCAATAAATATCTTGAGTTTGCAAATTCACATTTGCAGTCAGGTACTTCAGTTCATTTCAATCTCCTTGAAATCTCCTGTTCAGATTTCAATTCCTTTCTTATCTGCCCATGAATCTAGACTGAAGACATTGATGTTTGGTGAGTGCATTTTATGTTCTCATATCTTAGCCTTTCTCTTTTTATGATGGGAGCGGCCTAAATTTGGAACTGGATTGGATTAATTAATTCTTGTCTCTGACTGGAATTTGCTCCAAGGCTCAATTCTGAATGGATAATAATAATAATCCTTGCATTTGATATAGCGCCTTATCACATCGTTGAGATGTCTTCAAGCGCTTCACAGAATGTACTGTAAATAACTGTATTTTCTGGGTGGAATGTGGCAACCAATTGCAAACAACAGTGTTCCACAAACAGTCATGGATTGAGTGACCAATTTTTTTTATGGGTTAATTATCCCCATAAAGCAATCCACCAATCGATTAACAACTGGGTTCCTACTTACTGCTAGGTAAACAGAGGCGCGTGGACTAAGGAAAGTTGACTTTGGTTTTGACCCGCCTGAGAATTAAACCTGGGTCATCTTGATGTATCTGATCAGACACTTCTCAAAGATCACGTTAAATTGTTTAATGCGAAAGATGAGAATTTATGATCTGTAGAGAATATTAGATTCCCGTGAAAGGAATACATGTCCAAACCCTGTTGTATATCAACAACAACAACCAAATTACATTTGTATAGTGGGTTTCATATCGGGAGGATGGAGACTATTCTCATTTAAGTGGTCTTTTTTTTGTTCCAATTTCATCCTTTTCTTTCTCTTGGAAGTCAAAATTCATGTAATGAAAGTGAGAAAGCAGGCATAAGTATAGATTGCTTCCATCTGTAGGTACTGAATTGAAGTGGAGATGAAACTAAATGCTCCTAAAGGTAGTAGCATCCTTTCTCACATCCAAAGCAACACAAAAGATTGCCATTGTAATACTGACACTGGGACTAAAGTGATGAAAGAGTGTGGGAGGTCATATGGTGTGCGGCAGGATGTGAAAATTTGATTTCTCACTTAACAAACTAGTACAAAAAAAAACTGGAGCAGAAAGAAATGGATAAGTTAGTGTATACTTGAGATAATTGAAATAGATCAAAATGTTGCAGAGAGGAAATGAGTTGGTTTATATAATAAGCGACAAACTATAGTTCCCTGCATGAAAGTTAAAGCCATATACAGTATTTTGAGCACAAAAAAAAGCTAGGAGAGAATAATCCCCGTCATTTACAGGCTGGAGAGTCATGCTGAGCACCACACCTGGAGTGAACAACATCAGTTATTAACTCCAATCTCTTCTCCATAGACTGGGCACAATTTATGATTTGGGCACAAGGTTGATCTACACAAGATTAGAATTATTACTTTCAATGAATAAATTTGTGAGGTGCAAAGCCGTAAATTATTGTCTTTCTTTTCAGTAGCTTTACATTGTCTAGACATGTTAAATGATCAATAATTATATTTAAAATCTTTTCCCTTTCCATCTCTATTGATGGACAGCGCTTCATTTTACACAGGAAGAGCTGTCACTGTTTCCATTTTCGGTATGCAATACCCTTTGTATTTATCGGGATTTTTATCCCTCTTTGATTGTTTTTAATGGATTGTGCAATCTTAAAGGTTACTGATAGTTTAAATTTTAATAATTTATGCTGGGATACATGAAATGTAATTGATGTTCCAGTAAATGTGATGTAAATCATTTACCAGAACTGCAAGCCCTGCCTTCTCGAGTGATATCTCTTTGACTGTGCCTTTGGTCAACATCTTTAAATCTTTCATTGCCCTGCCATACAATGTCTGTCACGCACTATCATTGTCAAGGACTCTGAGTCTTTTCTGTGGAAGCTGGTATACAAATGCAGGATGTCGGCCTGACTCAGCAGGTAGCACGCTGTCATCTTTAAGTCAGAGGGTATAGGTCAAGCCATCCAACAGAACTTTGAAATTACAATCTCGGCAGACACTCCAATACAATGCTGGAGGCATGTTGTATTGCTGGAAGTGTCGTCCTTCATGTGAGAGGTTAATTCAAGATTCTATCTGCATATTCAGGTGGATGTTAAAAGTTCCTACGGCACTATTCAAAACGAGAAGGGAGTTTCTCTCAGTGTTCTGGCCAGCAATCACCCAGATAACATTGGTCATTCACTTCATAGGTATTTATGGGAAATGGTTATGTGGAAATTGGCTCCTGCTTTTGCCTACAAAATACACAGTCACTACACCTAAAAGTATATCGTGCAAAGTACTTTGAGACATCAACCCAATATGATAGGCACTGTATCAAGTGTAAGGGTTATTATGTTTAGTAAAAAGCACAAATAGAGCAATGCTCATTTCATTTTGGAAAAGTAGCAGGTGTGAGAGTACTACTGGGCTTTACATTGGAATATTAAGGAATTATGGTTCAAATCATTTGCTATGTTTGGCATAAGTCCTGCTGTAGCCTTTGGCTCCAGGAAGACGCCACATGGTGCATTTATTTCTATTTTTACAATGTGGGCTGTAAGAAGCTCTGCCAAAACCACCGCACAGTGAATTCAGGAAAAAGCAAACATTGATAATAATAATCCTTGCATTTGATATAGCACCTCATCATGTCTTTGAGATGTCTCAAAGTGCTTCACAGAATATACTGTAAAGTTAATTGTATATTTTGTGGGTGAAACAATACCCTGGTGGCATAAATGGATATATATTAATGGAAGGTCATGATAAATTAATGAATGTAGGATTATTATTTTATTTTAATTTGGGTGTACCACAATGGTCTTTTCCAATCTGGGAGTTGGGAATGTAGCTCAGGATCGGAATAGGGATCGAGGCTATGGGATGGAAATAAGAAATAATGATTACAGGCTGAAAATTGGGATCATGCATAGAGGTTGGAAGAAGGGAATGATGACTGTAGGATGGTAGAAGGGATCATACTAAATGGATGGAACTCAGGTATGAGGGCTGTGAATACGAATCTTGGCTCTGAGATGGAAATGGGGAATTGTGGCTCTGGACTGCCAGAAGTAATTGTGGGAAATGAGTGAGCACCTCGGTCCACTCTGCTTTTGAAATGCTTGATAAATATTATCCAATGGATTGCATGCCTATATGCAGCTTATGTCCCATCTACAACGATTGGAGGCAGCAACAGTATCAGAGCAATGCAACGCATAGAAACTTACCGTTTCCACTTGACCTTTCTGTACTGACAGTAGAGCTGAATAAAATGAGAAAATATTGGTCACAGGCTTGTTATTCTGACCCAAAAAGCAATCTCTCTTATATGAGAAACATCTTATTGTTGTAATGGGAGATCTGTAAGGTGGATGTTCTAGAAGAGTGAGATCAAATGGGCTGAAGGGCCTTCTTCATTGGAACCTCTCTTATGATCCTGTGATGTTGTTATCCTCAAATACTGGCTATAGTCTACACTCCCTATAGGAGTTGGGAACACAGAAATCTGCAACAAAAACAACAACATTACATTTGTATAGTGCCTTTCCCGTTAGGAGGACGTCAAGGCATTGGACAATCAGTGTTTTGGACCCGAGCTGGGAGTCGGGATCGGGGGGGGGGGGGGGGGGGGGTGAAGGGCAGGAGGGTGATCGAAGATACGAAGGTCGAAGAGGAGGATCTTGAGATCAATCTTGAAGAAGGGAGGGCAGAGGCTGAAGGACTGTGGGGTGGAGTGGACAAGCAGGGAGTTTGCATCCTGGATGCATAATTAGCCTGGGTGTTATGAATGTATGTATGAGGGTTTCGGCAGCCTGCAGTGTGAGACAGTGGTGAAGCTGGGCGATGTTGCAAAGGTGGGGGGATGGCAGAGTGGGTAATGGCACGGATGTGGGTTAGAAAGGATAGTTGAGGGTCAAAAAAGACACCAAGGTTCTGGACTGACTTAGTAATGTGGAGTGTCCATCTTTGGATGGTGATGTATACAACTGTTTACAGGCAATCTTTTCACTGACTGATAGGTAGAGAAAGCATTCCTGTTGCCTGAAGCACTACTGACTGTATCCTTTTAGAACATTATCATACAGTGAAAAAAGGAAGGGTTTGGACTGGACGGACTGGACAGCGCTCCATGATTTTTCCTATTAATAGTTTTCTTTCAACAACAGATTCCCTTGAATTTTGAATTGTCTGGTTTCCGGTTTGAACTGAATTCAGAGGAAATTGTAGGTTTGCGCTAAAAAAAAGCCTCATTTTACCAAAGGAAGCAAAGATTGAGGATGTCAACCGCATTCCCCTTGGGTGGTTAGGACTGTAATTGGATCAAGATTGACATGCCCTAATTAGCCTTCATGTTATCATGGTGTAATAAATGTTTAACTAAAAGGAAGGAGTGTATCCCCCCCTCCATTAAAACAGAAACCATGACAATGCCAATTAGGCTTAATTTAAACACCTCCTTATGTGCATTGGTTTTGAATATTGTTTGTTATTTTGTTCCGATGACATCATGACGGTAGGATTGGGGGTGGGGGGCTCGGGAGTGTCTATCTTGAAGGATATATCGATTGCCACAATGTGAAGCCGCTAATTAAGTTGAATTATCACAATGACTAATCCACAGGGCGAGAGCTTTCCCTGTGTGTACAATGATTCAGTTTGCCCATACTGGTATCTCGATGACTTCTCCATGCAGTTCCCATTAACAGCGATCCCTGTTTAAACAGAAAATAAAATTAAATCACTGCAGAAATCAAAATTGATCCTTGTCTTTTATTGGCTGTAATCTACATAATCACTACCCTTTACTGTAAAATCCTATGCTTTGATATGTCGTCCCTACGTAAAGATGCTGTATTGAAATGCAAGGATTATTATTATTCTCAGAGGTCCTGATGGTGAAATTTCTGCTTTAAATAGTAGTCAATGCAACACATCAGTAATGTAATAATTACTGAACTTGCAACTTACATTTATGTATATAGTACGCAATATGTACATAATACTAATGTAAAAGTGGTCCTATAGTCAGATGCATAACTGAATTCCAGTTTGCTCCTAATAGACTTTGTGAAGACAAATGATAAGAGATGAATAATTAATAACCAGCTATACCTCTATAATTTGTGTTTTGATTAGTAATTCAGAATGATTTCATGTAATTGCAGTTAATACTCTTTTTAAGATGGGGCGCACATCGGTGTCAATGAATCGGTGTTTATTCCGAGAGAAAATATGGTGCGGTTGGTTATACTCACTTTTCTGAGGAAGGGAATCTGAGAACTCGTGGTCACTCTGAATCCTTTGTCTGTCAATCATTTGCTTGTTCAACACTGACTCCAAAATATCGACATTAACATGAAACTGATTGCAGTTCGGTTCCTAGCTTCCTGCCTGGTCTTGTTCCTAAGGGTGGGTTTGAGTTGTAACCTCCAATAGAATAATTTCATACACATTTCTGCAAAGTGGCAGAATTAATAGGGTTATTCATGGCTGCTTATTTCCTTTACGTATCCATTCATCTACAAATAGCTCTATTAAATGAGGTAGAAGCTCTGGGCAGAAATAATAGTGGAAAGATTACAATCATAGACATTTTTCCAAATTTAGTCATTGTAATCTGAAAAGTAGGTTATTTTAAGGTGGCATTTGAGGCATTTGTAACCACTTAGAAAATTCCAAATACGACTCAATTTGTCTGGCTCAAATTGAAATTATATTCCATGTAGGCTAGAGGAGCCTAGTTTAATACATAACAGCACTGTAGATAATCAGAAATTTTCAGGATATAAGAACCCATTTGGTTCATCTTGTCTGTTGTAATAATAACAATATCCTTGCATTTAATGTAGCACCTTATCACGTCTTTGAGATGTCTCAAAGCGCTTCACAGAATATACTGTAAAGTGTAGTGACTGTATTTTGCGGGCAAAACGCAGCAGCCAATTGCACGTAGCAACGGCCTACAGACAGTCTTGGATTGAGTGACCAAGTTACCACACTACTCACATGGCTTTGAGCTGACACACTCTCACTCAACCCAGCATTGGACCTGGACCTCAAGAACATCAAGGTGATTAGCACATAACAAGCTGTTCTGTAAAGGTCTGCCCGCAACGCTGAAGGCCGATGCCCATCAGACAGCTGCTGGAAAGCGTTACCTGGATTCAGAGTTCATGAACACAAGTTTGTATGTCCAGAGTCTGGAATCCACCCTGATTGGCCATCAGAAAGGCAAGCAGCTGCTGCTTAAACTCCGCACCTCCAACTGGTGGAACCATCGCTTAACAGGAAGACAGGAAGAAGGTGGCAATGCTCTCACACATTTTATGCTGAGATGTATTGCCCACCAGGAAGCTCACGGGGAGTTCCTTGTACCTACCATCCACTGAGCGCGGGCTCCAACCTGCGCTTGTCGGATTTCGAATGGCCAGCTAGTGACTGTCCTCCTTGGGGGAGGTAAGCACTGTATCATTGGAACTGAACTGGCTCCAAGGTGAGTTGCCTGGTAATGGAATGGTGTAATAGAGCCAGCCCTTTGCGGTGGTCTCGGTAGTCCAGTTCCTGAGCCAGGCAGGTCCGCAGTAATGGAGGGCACTGCTCATGACAGCACAGCCAGTTTGGCTCATCGGCAGCACCCGGTAATGAGTCATCCCACCCAGTTCCCGTTAACCTTGCAAGTCAAAGCACTAACTAATAGAGTGGTCCTAGATGGACATGCAGCGGGAAAGCTTGACGGACAGCAATATCAATGGCAACCAGGGTTTAGCTGGTTAGACTCCAGCAGAACCCCAATGCACACTTGGGATCTCCAAGCCTTGGCTTTTGCCAACCTGTGCCTAACACTTTCCGGAATTAGGTAAGTTGGATGCGTCCCTCCAGGGAGAGCGCACACATTCTATTCCAACAATCTATCTCTGGGATTTCCATGTGTAGGTGGGATGCCTGGAAATCTCAGCTTGGTTTGGATACCCTTAAGTATGGTGATGGGTTTCCGCATTTGTCAGACATCTGCTGCCCCCCAAAAATTGGGACTTTAAACCGAGGCTCCTTCTGCCTAAGAACTTCAAAACAATGCGCTGCATGAAGGGAGTTATATAAATGCAAATTGTTGTTGTTCAGGTGGACATTAAAGATCCCTTGAAACTATTTGAAAAAAGGAGGAGTTTCTCCCAGAGTCCCGGCCAGCAATCCTCCAGATAAAATTGATCATGCACTTCATGGCTGTTTATGGGACATCTCTGTGCACACATTGGCTGCCACATTTGTTTGTATTATTAAGCACTCCGAGACACTATCCGGCGTGAATGGCGCTATATAAATGTGAATGTAAGTTGTTGTTATAGAGAACACTCAACAGTAAATCTTGTGAAGCGGTTTGGACATCCTCCAAATGCAACAGTTATTATTATTATTGTATTATTACAATTTAAATCATTCTGTAGAGGTCATTTCTAAAAAAAAATTTGTGATGGTTCAGCCAGACCATAACACTGCCACTTTACATGTGAAACAATGTTACTTTTCCTAATATATTTGAGCTTCCTAAGATGGCTACTTTTTGCAGGAGGTTGATATTTTGTTCATTTGGTATTTTGTCAAGCCACTTTTGTCTTATTAACATTCCCGGTTGCACCGATGACTATAGGAACTATGTTTTACATTGCCACGTACGTCCGCATTAAATTAGTAGATCGATATATTTCCTGATTTTCTCCAGTCCTTATTTTTCCCCATTGTAATCACTTGTGATAGCCACATTAATAATCTATATGTGCAAACTATTTGATTCTTTATTTTTCTCTCCCCCCTCCCTCCCACACGCACACACACACACCATCTCCCCTTCCCAATCACACCACTTTACAGTACTATACAGCATGATATATTAAATGCAAGGGTGTCCCTCTCTCTTAAACCATGACTGTTTGTGGGATGTTACTGTGAGCAATTGGCTGCCACATTTCGCCCACAAGATACACAGTCACTACACTTTACAGTATATTCTGTGAAGCGCTTTGAGACGTCTTGATGACATGATCAGGCGCTATATTCAAATGCAAGATTATTATTATATTATCATTATGATAATACCTGGTCTGTTACAAATTGTCCAGTGAATATAGTTAGCTACGTTATTATGTCTAATCAGATACTTTGTTTATGCTAGGGCTGGGCATAACATGAAAAATAATGATAATTATTTTTATTATTTTCTTGTTGTTCCCTTCAGAATTTTAAACACCTCTGCCATATCCCCTCTCAACCTACTCTGTTCACTAAAAAAACGCACCAATTTAGCCAACCTTTCTTCATATATACTTTGTTTCATATCTGATATTATCCTAGTCAATTTGCTGCACCATCTTGTTCTCTATCACATTCTTCTTGTATTAGGGTGGCTAACCTTGACTACAATACTACATCTGCAGCAGAACTAATGTTGAATACAAAACTAATCATATCCGTGCTATTCAGATATCTGGCAATAGTTCAAAGGCTCATTTCTCCACTCCCAGCAGCTAATTCTCCATCTTCTAATTCTCCAGAGAGGACTTGGATGAAATAAGTACCAAGAATAAAATGCTTTGAAATTGCTATGGAGCCTGTCAAATCTCCACGATTGAATAATGCTAACCTTTGGTTTATTTTACCTACAAAATAACAATAATGATTCCATTAATCAACTCATTTACCAACAAAATAGTCAATAGCCAGTTGCATTACCAAAACAGTGCCACATTTCCATTGTAGCCACAAAAACAAGCAATTTCAGGCCTTTTACTCCATTTCTTATGTTACACCAGAGATACATTGTCCCCATTACACCAGAAATCAGATAGATACAGGTTCATTGCCCTTATTACAATAACAAATTGCATTTGTATAGTGTCTTTCACGTCATGAGGACATCCCAAGGTGCTGGACTTTCAGGGATTTGGGCCCAAGCGTGTGAGGTTGAATCTTAGAACATTTGACTGCAAGTTAAATTATCATTATTATTCTGGCATTAGGTAGATCACTGGTGGGGTCATTGTTGGACTAATGTGTGCATGTTTTGGCATGTTACCTTCAGTAGCACATTAATGTAGGAACATATGGATTGAAATTCAGGACAACATTACATGTTGTAAGGGACTTTAACTGCAATGATTCAGTGTTGAGTTCACTCTCTCTTCATTAACGCTTGATAGCGTCTAATTTATTGGTGTGAAGAGCAGACCGTTGAGAGTTTAATAACTTGTACACACAATGGTTCAAGGAACTGAACAGACCCTTGTGTTTCTTGTTCTGTTAATTACCACCAGCTTGAAAATTCAGGATGCAAAAGCAAGGCTGACGTCGTGTTTCACCCACCAAATATAGTCAATTCACTTTACAGTAAATTCTGTGAAGCGCTTTGAGACGTCTCAAAGATGTGATAAGACGTTATGTAAGGCGGAATCCTGTAGCTCAGTGGTTAGAGCACTCGCCTTGCAAGCGAGACACCTGGGGTCAATTCCAGGCAGGGCGAAACCTTGGACAAGTTTTTTTACTCCACACGCCTAATAATAATCTCTCCAAAACAAAACAATAATAAATTGGTCATTTTCAATCCACGACTGTTTGTAGGACACTGCTGTGCGCAATTGGCTGCCGCGTTTCGCCCACAAATATACGGTCAATCCACTTTATAGTCTATTCTGTGAAGTGCTTTGAGACGTCGAGAAGACGTGAAAAGCGCTATATCAAATGCAAGGATTATTATTATTATTATGTTGCCTTTGCAGTCCAGTTATAATGCAGAAATTCCATTAGCAGCCGAGATCAGCCTGACACCAACCTGAATTTCATCCCAATAAGACTAGGAAGGAGAAAGCCATTCAGTCCACCCGTCTGATCCAATTAAACCATTTAATCCCATTTCCCTGGCAAATATTAATATATTTGCTCCTCAAGTAACTTTGAGAGGATCAGAGAAGAGCTACAAAGTGAACTTGCTGCCTGTACTTTGAGCTCTAAGTGATGAGGAAGGACTCACAGAACTGAACTTATTTTTTACTGGAGGAGACGTGAATGGGAATGGAGGCTATAGGGAAAGGTGCAGGCTGAAATGAGCAAATACACCACAGTATGGAGTGCTTGAGACATTTGCTTGGAGTTTTTGTTTGATTTATATTATCTTATCTGTGCAGAACCTTTTCCCAGCAGAGAGAAAGTGTTGGGTGAAGGTTGTGATAGGGATTAAGTTCTGCATGATATGTGGAGTGAGGGAGTTTAATGGACAAAATAACCTTCACAGGCTTCACATTCTTTTATGTTCCAATATACCGTTAATGAAGAATTCCTGAGTTCTCAACAAATAGCTTGTTTTGATTCACAACTTCAGTGTTACAGTATTATGCTCCTAAGAATAACTTGAACAGATTGAACGCCTCATGTGGTCCCTTGTAACATTATGTAGAACAGTGTTAAATGATAACTGTAAGATTGCTTCACTGAGTGTTAAATATCTGCAGCACCAAAGACAGAAAGCCTGGATCACTTTGATGTGCTTTATTCTCTATGCACCCTGTAGTCGCTGTCACTAGAGCCCTGATCAAAGCACACAGTCCTTTGATTTCTTGGATAGCTGTAGCTTTCATACAACATGTACAATGGCCAATGTGCTTGAAGATTAGTACATGTATTTAAGGAACTGACTTCAGTATTTCAGAAACAGAACACTGATAATGACATGCAGTCTTCCCCCTACACCCCCCCGCTGCCCCGATATCTAGAGTTAAATAGTGTACATCTGTTACATACTTTTTGCTGAGAGTCTTGTATTCCAAATTACAGTGCTCCTGGACTTTATCCTTCGTGAAAGGCACTCTACAAATGTATGTTGTTGCTGTTGGTCCCAATACCAACAGGACATTTCTTGCAGGTCTACCTGTCCTGTGCTGCTTGTTTCCTCCTTATGTCAGTCTGCCTATGCTCTGTGGAAATGATTGTTTGTTTTGGGGAGTGATGAGGGTATGTGAGAAGTCCTTTTTCTAACTAACTGGAAATGGATTCAGATTGCTTAGTGCTTGCCCATCCGAATGGTGAGGCTAAACAAAATTCACTCGGAATAGGATATGTTTCATAAGTGGTTTATCCACATTTTTTGTGGAGGAGTGCACAGTGGCCTGTAACGATATGCTCCCAACAGTTAGTGTTACATTATTCTGGACATTTGAGGGACACTGTGTTCTCTAGAGTTGAACCCAGGAGAAGAAGAGCTAGATCTGAATAGATTGCAAGGCTAGACATGACCATTGTGACTTTTCAGACTGTTAACCACTACACAGTGAGTAAATAACACATTTCTGCTGCACTTTATCTCATCTCTGCCAAACTGAAAGCATCACTCTTTCTGTCCAATAGTCTTGCCTCCTTTTCAAAATAAGCCTTTATATTTTCATAGGCTGGGTTTCAGTGTGTTAGACTCAGTTAGTACTCTAACCTCAATTATGAATTATACAGCATTTCTTTTATTCTTTTCCCTCTCGCTAATCTTCTCCTTCGTGTTGACTTCTTGATACCTCGCCCAACTAGCTATTCATTGTGTATGAGCTTTGACAGAGGTCATGTGGCATGTTATCCCCAGGCAGTGGGTGCAGTGCAATAAGCCACCTCTCGGCATCACAGAGCAGTAGTTGTAGAACACCTGAAGCCCATTTGGGAAACACGTGATGGAGTTGTACATTTGTTTTCAGATGATCTGAAGGTAGAGTCTAGCAATAAAATCACTGTCAGTGTCTGTGAAGGTGATCAATGCAACTGGTGGCTGGTACACACCTGTCAGGAAAGTATTTAAGGTTACTGCGTTGCACTGTTTAAGTGATGTGAAGTGAGCAAGAGAGTTCCTCCGTTCACCAGTGGACATGAGCAGGTAGCAGGTTGCAGAAACTCTTCAACGTTGCTCTCTTCACTAAACTCTATAAGAGATTGTCCCTATTAATATTTTAGAATACAGTATATGAGTAATTTGAGACATGAGATATAGTAAGTGTAGTATGTTTAGAAGAACCAGGCAACTTTGGATCTAACGTTCCCAAAACATTCCACTGTGTTGGTAGACTAATCCATCCAGAATTCATTGCTATCATTTCCATTATTGTAGCACGCGACTATCAAGGTGGTAGAAGGCGGATTAGATGCACCTTGGTCGTTTTTCATCTAGTAATTCATATGTTTCCATGTTGAGGTTGAAAAAGTACTCGAACAGAAAAGCACTCCAGAAATGGGGTGAGCACTGGAAAAACGCCATGACGTAAAGTGTTGTATGTGCAGGAAAACCAATATACGTCACAAGAATTCTGCTCCGAAGTGATCTTTAGAGTCCATGTGGGCTCCATACTCAAGACGCACTCACACTCGCTCACACCATGTACACCAAGAATAGCCGATTGTGCAAGGTACTAGAGAATGGCTAGTTTCCTCAGAACTGTTCCCCAGCAACCCAGGGTCAACACCTCCAATAGAGGATGGAAGAAAGTAGAAGATTGGAGAGAAAATAGAATTGCCTTTGAGTTAAATATAGCCGTGATTGCTGGTGTGTGGTGTCATTGCTTTCAGCACAATGCAGAAATCGCTTCTCCTTATGCCAAGACCCATAGATAATAATTCTATCTTTCAATTTTCAGGTGCTTCAGAAGTTGGGTAAAGCAGATGAAACTCGAGATGAACAGTTTGAAACATTTGTACAGAACTTCAAAAAGCAGGAGGTAAGCACCACAAATGTTTTCACCCTGGCTGGAGAAGTAGACCTCTAACCTCCAAGAATGGGTACTGTGTTTATAGAGTGCTTTCATTAGCATTAATAATAATAATAATAATCCTTGCATTTGGTATAGCGCTTATACATCATTGAGACGTCTCAAAGAGCTTCACAGAATATACTGTAAAGTGAATTGACTGTATATTTTGTGAGAGCAACGCAGCAGCCAATTGCGCACAGCAGTGTCATGGATTGAGTGACCAAATTATTATTTTTTTTTGAAAGGATTATTACTCCCAGAAAGTGATCAGCCAATCAATCAACAACCAAATTCCTAGTTACTGCTAAGTAAACAGAGTGTAGAGTAAGGAAACTTGCTTAAGGTTTCGCCCCGCCAGGAGATCGAATCCGGGATCTCTCGCTTGTGAGACAAGACTCCACAATGGCAAAAACAGTGGAAATCCCAAACAAACCCGCCTTGTGGAACCTCGCTGCTTAGACTACTTTGAGACGGTGGTTCTGACAACACAGCTATAACACAGTGTCTTTGTATCACTACAGTGCTGAGAGTGATAGCATTTTGTTTCTGGACGGATACCATGGGGCATTTAAAGCCTCTTGTCCGGAAACAAAGTGCAACTGGCAAACAGTCTCAAGAAATTACTTTTATTTTTATAGAACTTGATCAACATGTCTCTACAGGTAATCACTGTCAAGTAGTATTATTATTTTTGTAATCAAAAGCAACAGTCAATTTGATTATAACATTTGATTACATTTATAGAGCAGCCTTTAACAATTAGATAATTATTTGGGAAGGACAAGTTTTTCAGGGCTGTGGGGAGACAACGGGGAGTGGGATTGATTTAGATAGCTCCTTTTAAAGAGCTGGTAACAGACACGATGGGCCGAATGGCCTCCTTCTGTGCTGTATAATTCTGTGATTCTATGAACAGCATATCTTGCATACAAGATCCCACAAGCAGCCATGACTTGAATGATCAATTATGCTGGGCACCCAGAGAAACTGCCCAAATAGTATCATGGGATTTGTGATATCCACCTGAAGAGACAGACGGGAACCTCATTTTAACAACTCAACCGAAGGCATCCATCGATTCTTTTCAAACACTATTTTACATTGATGCTTTAAAAAGAGTATTAATGAGCATGTGGAGTGAGCAGAAGACACTGTTTAGACTTAGGTGACTCGTGAAGAAAAAGAGCAATGTGGACTGAATGACTCGAATGGCTTGTTTCTGTGCTTTAACATTCTTTGATTCAGTGAAAAGTATTGGTACTTTTTAACAAGTTGTGAATAATAGAAGCTCTGTGTCATAAAATAGTTAGTTAGAAAACTGCTTCCCTCTACCCTGGTTTCTTCGGCAGTCAGACAGATGAGGTCAAGCAGTCTGTTCTCTTTAACAGCCACAAGTGATGAGGATCAAACTGCTATTACTTGAATAATGAGATCAAGCACATGTTTGAATGATATGCATTCTCCTTTAAGCTACACAAAGAACTGCTCCCTCATGTCTCCTGTGCCTTATTCAATAAGTGCCATTTGTCTGTACATCCATCTTCTGTACAGTATTGTGCCAACATGTTGTTTGATTAATGTTCAGTACCTGAATGAAGTGAAGCTTAATGACTTACAAATAACATTGCTGGCTGAAGGAAAACAAAACCTATCAATAATGAGGCAATGAAATGAAGGCACATTTGTGTTGTATTCACTGTGATTTATAGGAATTATAGGAAGGTGATGGAATAGATTTCAGCCACATCTGGCATAAATGAGGCTTGAAGAACATGGATTACTTTGGTCATTGCTTCACTCCTTCTCTAGCATGGTGTTTCCTCCTCATATTTCAGCCTCCATACGCTGGACACTGTATTCTTTTCTCTGCTCCTATATCACGGCCCACGCTACTCAGTGGCCAGGTGCAAGCTATGCGGTTTTAGCTAGTCAGACTCCAGCAGAACCCCAACGCACTTTATGGGGTTTCCAAGCTTTGGCTCTTGCCAACTTAAGCCTAATACTTTCCGGAATTAGGTAAGCAGGATGTGTCCCTCCAGAGAGAGAGTGCGTATTCCATTCCAACATTTTATCTCTGGTATTTCCATGTGTAGGTAGGATGCAATGGCAATCTCAGCTTGGTTTGGATAGTCTTAAGCATGGTGATGGATTTCCGCATGTTTCAGACAACCGATTGACCAAAAAAATCAAATCCTTCCAATATACTGTACTGATTCACTGTGGAGAGAAAGGGGCTATCTTGATTATAACATATAACAAAAATTATTATTATTATAACAAAAATTCAACTCTGCTTGAGCTAAATATTATAACTGCCTAGCATTTGGCAGGAATGAGGGGAAAGCTGTATGGAAAAGGCCAGTGGAGCCCCATGGACACTTTGTGTGAATGGCAGATGGAACAGCAAATGAGACTTATATCAGAGCTACGTGAGGGATTAGATTTAGGAGATCAAAGGCCAAACCAGGCTGGTAGTCCCTTCTGTAAGAGACTGCTTGGCTCTTTCATGACAATGTGTCAGGAGGTTTTGCCAGTCGTCAGGCTATTACAGCAGCTTAAGACCGCAATCACTATATCCTCTATTACTGTTCCGTGTCTGGTTCCTTTTTGTATGAGTTAATTAACTGAGAATCATTTGGTTTTATTGGAAGTCTGCTCCGCATGTCCAGTTGCAGTCAGACCGCTGTGCTCACAGGCTCAGCTGCATCAGTAAAGGTAGTCCCAGCCCCACTTTCCATGAACCTGGTGTCCTTCAGACACTGCATCATTAGTCAGTCTGCCCTGCGCTCACAGGTTACAGCTTCATTGGAGAATAAAGTAAGAACAGATGTCTGCTGCCCTTCAAAGCAACACAAAGTGGAACATTTTCAGCAACAGTTCTTTGACAGGATCCTCGAGGACATTAACTTTACATGTGAAGACACTTTGTAAAAGAATCACAGAACATTTATGACCCAAAAGGAGGCCATTCTGCCTGTCATATTCTATTGATGCTGGCTCCCCCACTGAGCATACAGATTTATTCTCATCCTGATCTACTGCTCTTTCTTCAAAAGCTTTAATATTTTTCCTTAAGTGCTTATCTAAGTTCACCACGGTAAGATTCTCCAAACATCCATGTATCTATGACATGTTGGAGACTATATAGTGACAACTGGAAATTTGAGCATGAAGATATAGTAATAATGATAATCATTGCATTTGATATAGCACCTTATCACATTGTTGAGACGTCTGAAAGCACTTCACAGAATATACTGTAAAGTAAATTGACTGTATATTTTGTGGGTGAAACGCAGCAGCCCAAACAAATCTGAGTGTAATTCTCTGCTGGTGGTAAACTTGTCAACATTGTGCCTGAAATTTCTCATAGTTTTAGCCTCAAGACCATTGTCTTAAAATGTCTAGCTTGCGCAGAATTTGCACAGTTCTTTTTTAATAAGTCAAGAAAGCTCACTTGAAAATTAAGACTGAATAATCTTCCAAAGTTCTGTGCAGTCTTAACTTTTAAGCCTACGACTGTGAGAAATCCCGGGCCTCTGATCCTCCACTAGCTGATGAATTCCATCATGTGGTTGGCTGCAGTAATGGTGGAGGAGAAGCTGCTGTCTGCGACCTGAGTTTAAACTATACACATAAAGGTTTTATTCCCCTGGTAGCTGCGTTCTAATGCAAGCTCCGGTTAGGTGAGCCGAACTCCCTTTCCCTTCCCCTTAATCACTTCTTCCACTCTTTATCTATCTTTAAATCCTGTCTTAATATCTACCTCTTCAACATTGCATATGGTCATCTCCACCTTCGCCCTCAACCCTCTTCCTTGCTCGGCATCCAAACCCATCTTTATACAATGCTCTGAGCTGTTACCCTACAGGGGTTTTGGTAGAGTAGATAGAATCATTCGGCCAATCGTGCCTGCGTCGGCTCTTTGGAAGAGCTACCCAATCAGTCCCACTCTCCTGCTCTTTCCCAATATCCTTGCAACTTTTTTCCTTTTCAAGTACCTATCTAATTCCCTTCTGAAAGTTATCATTGAATCTGTTCCCACCGCCCTTTCAGGCAATGCATTCCAGACCGTAATAACTGTCTGCGTAAAAAAATTCTCCTCATTTCCCCTCTCGTCCTTTTACAAATTATCTTACATCTATGTCCAATGGTTACTGACCCACAGTGCTAGTGGAAACAGTTTTTCCCTATCAACTCTATCAAAACCCCTCATAATTTTAAACAACTCTCTTAAATCTCCCCTTAGCCTTCTCTGCTCTAAGGAGAACAACCCCATCTTCTCTAGTCTTTACACATAACTAAAGTCCCTCATCCCTGGTATCATTCTGGTAAATCTCCTTAGCACAGAGTTGGACACAATACTCCAGCTGAGGCCTAACCAGTGACTTAGAAAGGTTCAGCAGAACTTCCTTGCTTTTGTACTCTATATGCCTCTATTTATAAAGCCAAGGATCCCATATGCTTTTTTGACAGCTCTATCAACCTGTCCTGACACCTTCAAAGACCTGTGTATGTGAACCCCCAGGTCTCTCTGCTCTGCCCCCTTTAAAACTGTACCGTTTATTGTATATTACCTCTCCTCATTCTTCCTCCCAAAATGCATCAACTCGCACGTCTCTGCATTAAACTTCAGGCCATAGGTAGAAACTGTTTGCTGTGGGTGGGTTGGTAACCAGAGGACACAGATTTAAGATAATTGGCAAAAGAACCAGAGGGGAGACGAGGAGATTTTTTTTTACCCAGAGTTATTACGATCTGGAATGCTACCTGAAAGGGTGATGGAAGCAGATTCAATAGTAGCTTTCAAAAGGGAATTGGTTACGTGCTTAAGCAGAAAAAAAATGCAGGACTAGCTCTTTCAAAGAGCTGGCACAAGCACGTGGGCTGAATGGCCTTCTCCTGTGCTGTAAGATTCTATGAAGGGCACTATTTAATTACAAGTTGTTGATGTTGACCTGACGTATTAAATGACCTGCAGTCCATCCAAATTTCCGCAACATTTTATGAAAGGTGAATTGATGAATAACTGGATAAGTGTGATTTCAATTATCCTAAAAGTGTGGATCAGTTTGGCTTTCATCCTGCAATTTTATTAAGTGGGTTTTGCATTTGACAATGAAGAATTCAATTTCAGGCACTCGAAGCCAACTTGGAACCCTAAACTCGAAATGAAGCCGGATGTTCACTTGCAGCACTGCGCACCATTGGCACTTAGAATAAAGTATGGCAGAACTCCACAAGGACAAACTCCACATGGACATAGAAAATATTATTGTTGGCCTTTTTTCATATTCCTCATGAGGTTCTTCACATGGTGCAACTTCCGATCACTTTCCATACTGCAACGTTTCATGTTAGACTAGGCAGATTGACGTACCAGTTGGTTAAAGGGTTCTCTGGGTTCAAATTCCAGTGGGGGCTGCTTAATCCTTCAAAAACAATCTCTGGGGTGAGGAGAAGCCTCCCTTGCTTGGAGAAAAGTTTCCTTGGAAAGCTGGGCAGAATCTACAGATTTCCATAGTGCTGCTGCTATTGGCATGTCCTAACACTCACAGTTATAGGTTTAAACTGGACAAGTAATGTGGAATGGTTACCATTACCTGCAGTAGGTGTCAGCCTGCCTCAGTTGGTAGCACCATCGCCTCTGAGTCAGGTTTTCAGTGCTTTGGGTTGCTCTCCTGACTTGAAAAGTGCTATACAAATGTAATTCGTTGTTGCTGTTGTCAGGACCTTGCACATTCATAGTCTAGGTATCACTTCAGTGCAATGCTGATTGTTCGATGTGCCATCCTTTCGATGTCATGTAAAACCAAGGTTCTGGCTGCCTGTTCAGGTAGACATGAAAGATCCCATGGAACAACTGCCCTGACCAACAATCCCCTGATGAAAATTAGTCATTCACTTCACGGCTATTTGAGGGAAATTCCTGTCTGCAAATTGGCCGCTGTCTTCGCCAACAAAATACTCAGTCACTACATTTTACAGTATATCCAGTTCTTTGGAATGTCCTCCTGATATGGAAGGCGCAAGGATAATTTTAAGAATGGGTGATAATAATCCTTACATTTTGTATAGTGCCTTTCATGTCAATAGGATATCTCAAATCACTTTGCAATATTTAACTGATGTGGAGCTTGATATCACAACCTTCTTGTAACAACTGCTACAGAAGAAGTAGTTTTGTGCTCTATCTTGGAGTCCTGTAGCTTAGTGGTTAGAGCACTTGCCTCACAATCGAGAGGACCTGGGTTTGATTTCTGTTTACGTAGCAGTAAGTAAAAACCTAGTTGTCATTTGATTGCCGGATCGCTTTTCTGGGGGTAATAATTCCTTCAAACTAAATAAAATTAATCACTCAATCCACAACTGTTTGTGGGACACTGCTGTGTGCAACTGCCTGCCACATATCTCCCACAAAATATACAGTCAATTCATTTTACAGTATATTCTGTTAAGTGCTTTGAGACGTATCGAACACGTAATAAGGTGCTATATCAAATGCAAGGATTATTATTATATTATTGTTTTTAAGTTCAAATTCAGCTTCCAGACATTCTGGAATAGCAGTAATTTATATAGAATATATTTCGTTGTAATTCTTTTCTTATTTTTAAAATTACAATTATTCCCCAATAATAGCATGAATCATACAATACATTGCACCAGGAGATAAACCTCAATAAAGATTTCATGTAATTTTACAAAAATGTTGGCATTTACAATTTTTAAGAAAGATTTTTAATTGTTGCATTGCTGACTAGGATATTAAAAAGTGAATTGCTTTCCTGATGGTTTCTTTATTGTGTTCTTTTTTCAGACTGAAGGCAGTCGACTACAGAGAGAATTACGAGGTTACCTAGCAGCAGTGAAAGGTTAAAATATTTTCCCTATCTTTTATTTTGTGATCTACGTGCCTGACACAGAATTCCTACGTACTTGTTCAACACAGTTTCTGCACTCAGTAGCTTGAGTGACTGTTTCTGATCTATAGTTTTATACTTTCAGAGCTTTGACTGGCAAATTATACAACAACTTGCACTTATATGGCATCTTTCAATAGTGGAACATCTCAAAGTCTTGTACAACGACAGAGTGAGAGTCTCCCATGCAGCTCGGGAGATACTGGTTAGATGGAAGGTGACTGAAAATGTAGTTCTTTAGAAGAGGGAGTGAGGTGGAAGGATTTAAGGAAAGTGTTTAGAAAGGGCATTAGCCCTTTTCACATCATCTGGTTCTCCGTCCCCAACCACTCCATCTCACTCCCTCTCTTTCTGTCTTTAAGTCCTGCCTCAAATCCTATCCAAACACCTTTGGCCCCCTAACTTTTCTTTCCACCCTCTCCCTTGCTCAGTATCCAAACCTGACGATATGAAGCGCTTGTAGACATTATTTTGTGTGCCAGTTAGTGCAGAGGAGAGCAATGAAGATGATCCCCAGTGTTAGAGGAGTGAGCTATGAGCAAAGATTAGACAAAAAGTACTCTTCAGTCTTGAGAAAAGACGGCTCAGAATGGGATCTCACATGTTTTGAATTTTAAATGGGATTGAAAAGTATACCCAGATCAATACTTTAAGATGTAACAAGACAGTCGAACAAGAGGTCAGAGGTTCTCCTTACAGAGAGGGCAATCAACAACTGGAATAGGTAGCCAGGGAAGGTGGTTGAGGCCGGCACACTGAACTCATTACAAAACAGCTGGATTCTTTGATGGGGTAAATGTTATGGACGATGAGATAAGATAAGGTTTCTCTTCGTCCGAGCCAATCATGAAATCTTGTGAAATGACGCTATACAAATACAAGTTGTTGTTTGTTGTTGCTTGTCTTGATCTTAGCTTTTGGCTCCAGATTCTCTAGATAAGAACAAGAGATGTCTACAGGTGGTAACCCCAGGTCTTTATTATTAGGACCAAAGGGGCAAAGGCTCTCGTGAAGCTCTGCTCAAGGAGAAAGCAAATCTTTTTCAGTCATTAGTATCTGATTTTTGGAATTTGAAGCAATGTGATTTATGTAGCAGCTTGGAAGAACCTGAGGAGCGGTTACCATAGTAACCCCATCACCCAAGGACACAGCCCATATGCTGCCTCTGCGGCTGAACTAGTATCATGATATCCGGAAATTTGACTTGAAAGATCACTTTAAAATGAGTCTCTTGGTCTTTTCTGCACTGCAGAAGTAAATGGAAGTGTCAGAGAGCATCAAAATAGCAATACAATTGTAACCTCCAATAGATATTTGACATTAAAATAAAAAATATATAAATTTGATATAATGTCTTTGACATCAGGAGGACATCTCAAAATACTTCACAGAATATAATGTAAAGTGCAGTGACTGTGTATTTCATTGGCAAATGCTGGCAGCCAATTTGCACATAGCATTGTCCTACAAACAGTGATTGTGTGAATGACAAGTTTTATTTAGGGCATTTTTGGCCAGGAGAAACTCCCTTCTTACAGCCAGGAGCACAGTCACAACTTCTACCTGCTGCCACAACAGAGTGAAAATTGTGAAAAATGTCAAACTTGAATCTTAATTTGGAAGACAGTTTTCCGCTGTTCTTAAAAAAAATAAATCTTCCAAATTGCAATTGAATTTAAAAACTTTCTACAATTCTTCACAGTGAATTTTAAAAGTGCCCTACAGGCTAAAACTATTTGGAATTTCAGGTGTATAATTATCCAAGGTTTTTCTCACTGTTTGTGATCACAGACATTGAGCACGAACCACACTCACAGTAGATCTGTTTCACCTCTTCAGGCATGCAGGAAGCCTCCACGAAGCTCACAGAGTCACTACACGAGGTCTATGAGCCTGAATGGTATGGCAAAGATGACATTAAAACTGTTGGGACGGTAAGTATAAACACAAGGACTTTCTGAAGAAAGATTCCCAGAGGGCCACTAAGATCTCTGCCATTTCTTTTACCTGCTCCCAAACTGTTGGCTGCATTTGACACTTGGGCTCCCGTTAGCTGGTCATTAAACACTGCTGTATCTCTGATCAAGTTGCCACTTTCTGCTATTTAAAAAAAAATTCCCTCTGTTTTCCAGCTGGTCAGCTCATGAGCAAAACGGACTGACTAGCTGGAAACTAGCTGGGTGGTGACTTTCACTTTCCACTGGGAATTCTGAAAACAACATGCTTCTTTTAAGAGACAAAGATGAAAACTGTAACTAATGCACAAATAAATGGTGTAGGTCAGTGGCACTGAGAACAATGGCGGCGTAATATTATAACCAATGTGCAATAACACAAATATCTAATTACAGGAAAGTGTACAGCATGTGGCGCTGAGGTTAGACAAAGAGAAACCATTCCAAGGACATACCTCTCCGTATCATTGGCAGTTTGCATATCTAGTGCAATCTGAAGAATGATTTCTTATACTAAGACTGCCAGATTTCTCTTGACTTCATACGCAAATCTTACCAGCTTCATGTCCCCTTTGCTTTCACTGGAACAAGGAAATTAGTTGATTGGGGCTTAAAGCTTTGGGGAATAAACTGAGTTGCAGAAACAATCTTCACTGGAGCATTACCACCTTGCTGCCCAAGGAAGGTGCATGCTGTGAAAGATGTTCTCTCTCTCTCTCATCAAAACTAGTCAGTGATTTTCTTGATTTTTATTTCAAAGACTTTCTAATATGTCACAGCAAACAAAGGACAATTTTAGGACAAACATCTAGAAGTACTTCCTTTACACAGAAGATTCTCAACAACTGGAACAGGTTACCAGGAAGAGTGGTTGAGGCCATGACACCAGACCCTTTCAACAAATGGCTTGATGCTGTGATGGGGATAGAGGGATAATGGGACAGTGGTCTGGGTATATTAGAAGGATGAGATCAAAAGGGCTGAAGAGCCTTCTTCATCCAAAACAATCTTGCAATGTGACAGTTGACACCATGAGCACTACGCCATTAAATAATGCTAATAATCCTTGCATTTGATTATAGAGCCATAGAAGTGTATTCCACTGCTAACAGGCATATGAGAGCCAAGTATTTTTTTACATTGTACAGCTGCAGATAATTGCTTGACAAATATGGCAGATTAATATATAAGAGATGAGTTATCAGATCAGCCACATGTGAAATATAAATAATATCCCACAGCTCTTCATCATGTAACCATTATGTACTGGAAACTTGTAATGTTAAAGTATGGCATGCACTGTTTCAGTAAAAGTTTCCTATGGATATTCACTTTTCTGCTCTTGAGTATTTCTGGGTTTAGCTATGAAACCATCTATTTTGGCCATTGCAAAATCTGAACTGTTCTTTACTTTCCAGCACTCTGACTCACTATGGGCAGACTTCCATCAGAAGGTGGTGGATCAGTCTTTGTTAACCCTGGACACATATCTGGGCCAATTTCCTGATATCAAGGTATTTTTTGACACATTGTTTTAAACCAATACTTATGGCTTAAGTATATATATATGCACATTAATTGTATATTTATTTGCCTGTATGTTTACCTATATTCTGCTTAGTGTATATGTGCTATAGCTATGCATATTCAGTATATACCCCATTAAGTGTATACTTTTTTATCTTCAGTATAACTTGTTACATATACCTGGACTTCCAAAAGCGATTGAAAAAATACAACATGAAAGATTATTTCACAGACTGATGTCTCTGAGTATCCAGAGCAAGACATGGATTCAAAATGTGCAGAAAGGAAGCAAGCAGAGGGTAATTGTTAGGAGAGAAATGTAAATATGAAACGGGCATTAAGCAGGGTGCCTCAGGGGGTCTGTATTAGGTCCCCTCTTGTTCCTAGGATTCACAGACCCAGTGTAACATAGGTAAAACTGCCAGATGACACCAAGTCTTAATTGTTGAATCAGATGAGGCAGCAAAAGAGTTGCAAAGAGAGCTTGATAGGTATGTGTATCGGCTGATGACTTGTAAAAGAAGTTTAATATAGAGGCCCATGTACTCCATAGTTGCAGTAGAAAGAGATCTAGGCATGTTAGTTCACTCATCACCTCACCATATGTGAGATAGTTATAAACAAATAAAGTGGGTCATGATAAAGCTGTGTAGTGCTGTGGTCAGGCTACATCTAGAGTACTGCATACAGTTTTGATCGCAGCGACATAAGGTTGCTTTCCTGCCCTCTCAGGATTGCAGAGGAGTATGACAAAGATAACCAGTATGGGAACTGTAGCTGATTTTACACTCCGTAACTTGGGAACATGAATTGAACTTGCTATTGACTCCTCTGCTTGACTTTGTGGACACTCTGTGAACTTTTAAAGTGTTCGTGTAAGTTCTTTAAACACTTCTCATTATAAGTTCTAAGTTATCTGCCAAGGCTTGAGAAGTTACTGACCAGTGGAAATAAAGATGCACTCACGAGCCAAGCAACGTAATACTCACAAAATTGGGGTAGTAGAGGGTTTGAAATTTATAGTTGTGTTACACATAGCGCTATTGGCAATATCCAAAATAGAATTTCCCCATTATAATCACACATTGCCAAAGTTACCTCTAACATCAAATGAAATTTCAGACCATAAGTACTTATTATAGCTACAATACTTGTATAATTATAGCATTAGTATCTCCCCATCCAATAGCAATGAAATTTATATGATACTAAATATATCCCTTGTGTTTGATTTTTTGATTCTGTAAGTTACTAAAATGTTATATTCACTGAAGAAATATTCGGTGTGTCTTAACACAATTGCTTAATAAGCAATCGGAGCAGTACAAAGGAGTACCCCTTCCTATAACCAAAATTCCATCACACTGACATCCGGAATATGGATCAATTGGAAACTGATGGGATTCCTTAATGTTAAATGCCCCAAATTAAACCCGATTGAATATTGTGGTCAGTAAATTGCACATTTTTTCCAATTTGAAAGGTTCATTACAAAGTTTATTCTTGAAGTTTTCAAATTAGGAGGCATTTATTGTGAATTGTCTAGTACAATACAATGCAGAATTACATTTGTATAGTACCTTTCACATCGGGAGGACGTCCTAAGGTGCTGGACAGTCAGGGATTTGGACCTGAGCTGTGGATCGGGGAGGGTGGAGGTTAGGAGGGTGGCTGAAGGCTCGGTCGAAGAGGAGGGTTTTGAGACGTGCCTTGAAGGAGGGCAAGGGAGGGAGCGAGGCGAAGGGAATGTGGGATGGCGTTCCATAGGGTGGGGGCAGAAAGGCTGAAGGCCCGATCGTTGATGGTGGGGCGGGCCAGGCGGGGGACAAGGAGCAGGTCACAGCCAGCTGAGCAGAGGGAGTGGACAGGTTGAACTCTATCCTCTGGTGAATGAGAAGCCAGTGGAGCCGGGAGAGGGTGGGGGTGATGGCGTCACAGAGCCTGGTACGGGAGAGGACACGAGCATAATAGCAATCCTTGCATTTGATATAGCGCCTTATCTGTCGTTCAGCCACTGTGTCTGAGCAGCTGCAGAACTGCATCTAACCTTTCTAGAGTTGCGAGTTCACATGAGTCTGACATCTGTCATTCAGGCTTCAAACTGATTTCTCGGAGACGCTGTGCTCAGTTCCTGCCAATCTGGTGCTCTCAGTCTTCTATCTGCTGTTCATTAATATCAGTAGACGACTTGCAAAAGGGAAAGAACTTATGTTCCTATGGAAACAGATATGATGAGATACTAATTCTACTGTTATTTCCTTTCTCACCTCAAACAGACTCGCATTGCAAAGCGTAGCAGGAAGCTGGTGGACTATGACTGTGCGAGACATCACTTAGAATCTCTGCAGCACTCAAGACGAAAAGATGACTCCAAGCTCACTAAGGTGGCTGCTGAGAGGATTTGTGCTTTCAGTGTTAATGGTTTGGACTTTCATTTATAGTATCTGACTGACAGATGCTCGTATATTTTAGGCTTGATGTACAAACGGATTATGAAATTGCGTTTATTAAATGCTGTAAATAGGTTTCCAGTCAATATTTATCACCATGTTCAGCAAGTACCCCTGCCCCTGCTATGTGTGTTCGGGTCAGCCAAGGTAGGAATATGACTCAGTTGTCACAAAGGTTGTACATGCTGCTCACCCAGCAAAAGCTAATGCTACAGTTCTTGGTAATTGACCTTTTCTAATTTTCCACTCTCCTTTAGTGTGCTGGAAGTATCAGTGAGGGAGCAAATGAGATTCAGGAAAATACAAGATATAGTTTGGGACATGACATGTGCATGTGACTGCCAGGATGGTGGAAGGCGAACTGGATGGACCTTGGTCATCTTTCGTCTAGCAATTCTTATGTTCCTATGGAAATGATGCCTGAGAGCATGGAAGGTCAGGAATAATCAGGATGGAGTCTAGCAAAGATGGGAAACTGATTTTCCACAGTTCTTTAAATACTTCCACTTCCAAGTTATGACATAATTTAGGAACGGTTTAAAAATTTCTTAGGATCTTAAATTTTAATCCAGTAATTTTAAGCCTAAAAACATGAGAAATGTTGGCTCCTGAGCTGAAACGTTTGGATTTTGCTATCTCTCATTCCATTTAGATGTCCAGGTTCCTCACCTGTGATTGACTTTTAAATACAGGAACTCATTGTGACTGTGAAACATTTTATCTTATAAAGATACTCCACCGTGCAGTACACAGCTTATCCCATTACTCATCAGTAAACAGGATCTGCTTAATTCAGCATGGCAAGATTTCCATCCACTTCTGCCCTTCAAATGAATTTCTTTCTGAACAGGATCCTTTACAATGTCTTACCTCCTTACATGTCCTCTATAATATCTTATGCCCTTGCATTGATTTTCTGAACCCAGTGAATCACACTCTGAGGTCTGTTGTATGTTGATCGCTCAAAACAGTGATGCTTTCATCACTACTATTAGACCAATGTGTTAGGAGTATTTAAACTCATGAAAAACCCGGGATTCGCACATTGCTTCAGCAGCTGGTACACTGACGACTGACTGTATTAACAAGGGAAACTGCACAGTCTTGTGAGATTGTGTGACTCAAAAATAATGCAAAATGGATGAATCTCACTTTTGATATTTGCGGAATGATTAACATTGTTCACTGCTAGACTTTGATCTTGCTGTTAAAAATGCAGGTTCTCCCCTTGTGTTTTTATACGCCTGAATGATCACCAGGAGAGGCAAAGAACCTGGAACACCAAAGGGGCGATCATTGTGTATGTTTCCCAATGACTGTATGTAGGCTGCTCAGTAGGTGTGGGTGGAGTGAACCCACAGAAAACGCAGCTAAAATGAAAGCTTTGCTCTTGCTCTTTTTTAGGCAGAAGAGGAGTTTCAAAAGGCACAGAAGGTCTTTGAAGATCTAAATAATGACCTACAAGATGAGCTGCCGGCATTGTGGACCAGGTATTGTACTCCACATTCTTATGATGCTCTGTTGTGATTCAGGAAACATACAACTTGTGGTTCAAAATCAACAAAATATTAGCTTCTTCCAGTTGTCCTGGATGGACAAGCAATGAGAAGCTTGCAAGCCAAAGCCTTAATAGTGAGGATCATCCTACTTGTTAGGGGCTTTGGCTTGCAGGGTTAACAGGTGCTTAGTGGGATGACTCCCTGCCCGCAGTGACTGGTCTGCCCATTCAGGTCCTGTCGATGTGCCAGGCTGGCTGTGCTGTCAGCAGCAGCACCCTGGAGAACTGCAGACCCGCCTGGCTCAGGAACTGGAATACTGATATGGCCACAGAGGGTAGATTTGATTCTGAAATTCCTTCAGCAAATATGTCACTTTGGAGCCAGTTCATTTCCAGAGATCCTGTTTACTTTCCCCTCCAAGGAGGTGTTTGAGCCCTCTTGAGGTGGATGGCAACTACCAGCAACTCCCTATGAGCTTCCTAGTGGGCAATATAGATCAGCATGAAATCCATGGGACTATTGCTACCATCTTTCTATCCACAGTTTGGGCACATGTCCCTTCCCATTGAGTGATGGTTCCACCAGTTGGAGGTGCAGAGCTTGAGCAGAAGCTTCTTACCTCTCTGCAAATCAATCAAGGTGGATTCCAACCCCTGGATGTATGAATGTGTTCCTGAACCTGGACTCCTGTCACCTCATGCCTCAGAGCTTCCTTATCAGTGTGGTGAGAGGACCTTTTACAGGATGCCTTGTGACGTGCCGCCAGATGTTCTCAAGGTCTAAGTCCAATGCCCTATACCAGGCTTACTCAGCACCAGCTGCTTAATCCAGGTCCTCATGCGAGGGGTCTTGGCAAATAGACATGCCTACTGTGAATCCGTTTCTGCCTCCAGGGTGCTCAGTGACAGGTCAGTGTAGGCCGGAGTCTTTCCTCCCTGCAGCCTCTTCCCATGTTTACCACAAGCCCACCTCACTGTATCTGCCTGAATGTCTGTGTTCTCTTTCCTAGCCGGGTCGGTTTCTATGTGAACACCTTCAAAAACATTTCGTGTATAGAGTCGAAATTTCACAAGGAGATTGCAGTGGTGAGTAGACATCTCAGGTTCAAGTACTATGGTGATGGCTTCTCAAAGGGCTACTGTTTGCTCCTTATCGTAGGTTTTAAATCAGTAGTCTGACAGTTTGCAGTCTATAAATACACATAAGTTCACGTACTGTCAATGGGTGGAGGGGATTTAGTTTTGCGCATTCTTAAGACTAAATTCACTAATATTGAGTCAGCTCAATTTTGCTCCGACAGATAAATTCTACAAAACTAATCCCTGGGCACTTCAGAGTAGCTGTAATGCAATTTTCGCTTATAAATAGCATTGCATTATGATTGTAAATTTTAATTATATATTTATAAAATAGCGTTAGTTCTTTCTAAAACTACAGAGCCAAATTTTCAAAACTTGCCAAACGCAGTTGATTAGGTGTTGTCTCATATTAATAAGTTTGCTTCACAGCTCTTCCACAACACACTTAAGAAATGCTGCAAATTAGATACCATAATAACTCACATTATTATGCAAAATGGTTATTGAAAACAAAGTTTGACAAGCGCTTTCTTATGAGTATGATGCCCTTTTAATTTAGGCTTCTTACCAGTTGATGGAGCCAGGCTAGAAAAACAACAGATGTTCTGCAGGAGCATCAGAGGCTGAATTTTGCACCATACCAAGTTGATGGCAACGTAGTATGGCCGTAATTCAGTCTGTGCCAACTGTGAGTGACTGTCTGCCATGAAGCCACATCCTCTACCAGTATGAGAGCGCCGTCTCTTGCACTGACTGCTGGGCATCTACTGCAGTGCCATCAGTACACAAAGCCAGTGAACAGCAGCAACAGCAGCACTTTAAAGCTAGCAGGAGATGCCATTGGCTGGAAGCAAAAAAATAAACTTCCAATAAAAAATTTTTTCATTCAAACTTGAATGAAAGTCAGTTCACTTTTTCAATGACATGAACTGATGTTTGTCGTTAAATAAAAACAGTGGCATTCCCACAAAGGTGTGAAGGATTCCTGGTTAACGTAAAAATAATAATAATAATCCTTGCATTTTGATATAGCGCTTTATCACATCTTCGAGACGCCTCAACACTCGTCACAGAATACAATGTAAAGTGAATTGACTGTATATTTTGTGGGACTGTACATTTGCATGACTTAGATTCCTTATTGAGTAATTGAATTAATGAAGGACCGCAAATTAGGGCTTGTTGGGCATGGGCACACCACCAACAACAACAAAGTTACATTTGTATAGCGCCTTTCACGTCAGGAGGACGTCCCAAGGCGCTGGACAGACAGAGGTTCGCCACCATTGTGACAAAAACTACACTCTTTTTCCTGTCTCAAGCAGAAGACGATTGCCAGTGTCTTTTTTTGATGTAAATGGTGCCCTTTCTAAACTACAAAGCGAGCTAGCCTTTGACACCTTCCACAGCACCTCGATAATATAATACAAGATTAAATATTCTCATTCCAACTGATCTGTGGGAGCTCCTGTTCTGGTGGGATAAGTTTTCGGAGCTCTGTTCCCACGGGTCGGAGTGACGTATTGCCAGTTACCAGAAAGAGTTCACGTTTGCGACTCGTGTTCTTTTTTAAAGCATCGCATCACCAATCGCTACAAGTTGGACCTTGATACACGCAGTACTGTGCCTAGGTGTGGAGGCCATTCTTGGAATAGATATGGGAGCATTTGAAAGGGTTACAAGAAGAGCAATGGAAATGAGTCCAGATTTTAGAAAAACGATAGGTAGAGGAGACCATTGGAACGCAGGTGAGATTAGCTCCATTTAAGGAAATTTAACTCAGGGAATTCCCTGATCCCTAATATAACCGTGTTCCCGACTTACATGAAGAAACTGGCTCTTTAAAGGCTGTCTCCTGTGGGGGTGGTGGCACAGGTTATAAAAGAGCTGTATTTTTTCCTCTCTGCACACTCTGTGTACCAGAATCATTATTTTGGGCAAAGCAGTATGCTGCTTCCTCTCAACGTTTATCACATTTGCCCCCATTACACTTGTAAGCTAAGTAAAGAGGACAGATGAACACTCTTGTACAGTGATACAGGTATACTTTGAAAATAGTCCAAATGAAAGGAAACAATGCTCTGACTCATTCATTCAGTTATTCAGTCTCGAGCATGGTATATTGATGAATTGACATTTGTTCTTGTTTTCTAGCTCTGCCATAAGCTGTATGAAATAATGAGTAAACTTGGAGAGCAGCACGCTGACAAGGCATTTACAATTCAAGGAGCACCCAGGTACTGTGCTACAACTGTAATTAATTGTGCAATGAAACTCACAATATTAACTGCTCATTTTACTTTAACGCACACCACTTGATTGTACAATATCCACTATTCTCATACAATGGCTGTCCCGTGTCTTGTGCTTTTTATTGGAAAACATAACACCGGAACAAGATGTTTTCTTAAGTTTTCACCCAGCGCATCATGCCTTGTCCATCAGCTTTATTCAGTCTTGGCTGATCTTTTAAACCAGTGCCTCTCCCTTTCTCTATACCTCTAAATGCAATACATCTTCATGTTTCGCCCACAAAATATAGTCAATTTACTTTACAGTAAATTCTGTGAATCGCTTTGAGACATCTCAATAACATTATAAGACTACGGTATATCAAATGCAAGGATTATTATTATACATATAATACCCAAGTATCTGTCTATGTCTCTTTTAAATGCCTATATTGATCTCACTGCTACAACTTTGTGAGGCAGAGAATTCCACATCTGCACAACCCTCTAGTGTGTGAAGGACTGCTCACTGACCCCAGCACTAAATTTAAGGCAATTCACGTTCTGTGAGGCTGTCTGCCTTTATATACCCCAGCATTGTCACCTTTTTGTTCTCATTTATTACAATGCAGGTTTTAATCAAGTCACTTATGCATATCATAATTACTCATAGGAAAACAATCAATATTTAATATTAGATTAATTGTACAGTTAGTGCGCAATAGGAGTCTTGTTATTTGGTACATGTACAATCTCATCAGTTTGTGGATGAGATTCTACTGGGGTCTATCATTTGAGGAGCGCTATAAATAATCTTTTCATGTTTGACGGAAAATCCCATTATATAGAGTCTGCACCAATAGATGGCTATTTTTAGCAGTCAGTCCACAATAGACCCCATTATCTGCCAGTGAAGGCAATTTCATTCTGCAACGTGCATGATTGCTCCCCAGTTAATGCCTGCACATGCACAGGATGTATTGCTACTGTTTATTATATAATGTGTATGTTTCCAATCAAAGTGCAGGCATCATATCCTACCGCAACTTCCCTCCCCTTGCCCCTATCTCTCATCTAACTCAGCATCTCATTTGAGATATTCTCTCTATAAAAAGTCAGAACTAATATAATAATATAAGTGCTATATAAATGCAAATTGTTGATAAATTCATATCCCCTCCCTTGCACAATCCAGTTCTTCATCCTGGAATTGGGTTAATGATGCCATGGGAAACATTCCACGGATGTTTATTCCCCACTTTTTTCAGCTCACTTGCAGTTCCTATCAGTGCAGCAGCACTGCACTACTTTTGTATATTTGCTCCGCTTTTCTGATTCACAAGAAAAACTATTAACGGTACATCTTTTCAGAGAAGGGTTTTAAATCATGAGCTAATTTTAAGAAAAACTCTCAGAAAATTGTATTGCAGCATGACAGATAGTGTTCTACAATTAAATATTCTATAAAAGATTAAGAACTGTAACATTTGAAATAGATCGCACTTGGACACACAAAATATTGTTACAGACAAGATAATCTATGAATAAAATGTAACAATAAGTGTAGTAATAAAACATTAAAAGTTAAAATCTTCATTCAGAAGCTACCAACAAATGATTTGTTGACTCTCGTTCACAATCCTCCTGGGTACTCAGCTTCAAAGTACTTTAGATCCTTTTAAGGTTGTAGTGAGGAAGATTGTTGTTTTAAGTTGTTAGTCGATGGATTTAATGAACTGTTTGCTACTGTCTCACACTGTTTGCTGCTACTGCTGACTAGAAGGCGAAGGTAAGATGGAATCTGTGCTTTAGAGCAGCTAGCACTTGTCATGATTAGCTTTTAGTCAGAGGCATGATTGTGGGAAGGACACCAAATCATGTCCTTTAGTCTTCCCAAAAACGCTTGGCCACAGACTTCTGTCGTAGATTGTTGACTATACAAATCTTAGATGAAACATATTTCAATGTCAGCTTGATAAATCTTATGAGTATTTAATAGCGCTACTGCAGACATTAATCTTGTTGTTTTAATTTGAAGTTGTGTGTTTAACTAAATAACCTCCATTATTATTGCTTTTTACTGAGAAGATAATTACATTCATATTAATGGGGTCCATTATGTGTGTGTTTCCAAAGGGATTCTTTAATTATAGACACAATATTCTGACTCGTGGGATCTCCACTCTGCTTCAACAACTCTACTTTTGAAGCTGGGTTTCTGGGGTTGACATGATGTATATGTTGCACTTCCATTAGAAATCATCACATATTACACCCCAGTGTTTGGTTCAAAAGACAAGATTCACTTCCACCCCTCAGTTTGTGTGTTTCAAAATAGGAGATGTGTCACTTAAAAGATTGATGACATGACTGCCCTTCCTTGGTCTGTTCCATATTTTGTTCTTGTCACTGTCAATGGATGCAATATAATACAAAATTACATTTGTGAAGTGCCTTTCGCACCAGGAGGACATCCTAAGGTGCTGGGCAGTCAGGGATTTGGACTTTTTTGGACCCAAGCTGGGGGTCGGATTCAGGGAGGGTGGAGGGCAGGGAGGGTAGAAGGGTGACTGAAGTCTCAGTCGAAGAGGAGGGTTTTGAGACATGCCTTGAAGGAGGCAAGGGAGGGAACAAGGCGAAGGGAATGTGGAATGGAGTTCCATAGGATGGGAGCAGAAATGCTGAAGGTCTGTCCGCCGATGGCCGGCCGAGCGGGGAATGTAGGGCAGGCCAGAGCCTGCTGAGTAGAGGGAGCAGACTGGTTGATATGGGGTCAGCAGGTCGCAGAGGTAGGGCGGGCCAAGGCCATGGCAGGCCGTGAAGGCAAGGACAAGGTTTTTGAATGCTATCCTCTGGTGGATGAGGAGCCAGTGGAGCCAGACGAGGGTGGGGGCGAAAACCACACAGTCAAAACCCCTTTATATACACATGACTACATGAATACCTCAACTCAATGTAAATACATCACCATGTAAAGTATATAATAATAATAATAATAATTCTTGCATTTGATGTAGCATCTTATCAAGTCATTGAGATATCTCAAAGCGCTTCACAGAATATATTGTAAAGTGATTGAAGGTATTTTGTGGGCGATAGGCCTACGTGTAAGAACAGTTACTGGTGCTGGGTTGTCGTGTGTCCAGTAAGCTGCTACATCTGCGTGGATGGGACTTGTGATGCAACACTTAATGCCTTAATCTTTTGACTACTTCATTCGATAATTCCATAAATCCCAGATGCTCCAGCCTGTGTGCTGTGTTGGCTTGTTGATCCTGGATCCCCTGCAAGGCTGATCACACTATCTGTGCATAATCCTCCCCTCATAACCACAGCTCCCATGTGACTGTACTGCCGTTCTCTTCTAGTGACTCGGGTCCACTTAGGATTTCCAAGACCCCGACCCCACCAGAAGAGGCATCACCAATTGGTAGCCCCGAGGCCAGCCCTAACCACACGCTGGCGCCTGTAGCTGCATCACCAGCTCATAGTCCAGCTCGTCCCAAATCCCCATCTCAGGTAAAGTAACCTTCTGTCTGTCAGCAATGCAGAGTCAACAGGATTTACTGTGACTGTCAGTTCCATACACATGTACAGCACAGGCAGCATTTACATAGATTGCACAGCATATTTGAAGGAAGTGAAGAAAGAACATGCGGAACGTACTTTGCGCATGTTAAACTACCATCACCTATCTCAAACGTGCTGGTAACCATGGGCACAGTAACTTACTGAGTATTGCTTCTTACTGTGTCAGTTTCTACAAAGACTCCTTTTATAATTGTTTCCTTTGTTTCTCGTTTCTTTTCCTCGTTCTGCCCTGGATCCAGCTGAGAAAAGGACCTCCAGTTCCGCCACCTCCAAAACTCACCCCCACAAAGGAGCTGCACCAGGAGAACATTATCAACTTTTTCGAGGACAATTTTGTTCCTGAGATCAGCGTAACCAGTCCATCACAGGTCAGCAAACGTCTGGTTACACCCTTTACTTCACTCTTATTGTCGGGTTCCTTCAACAGCTGATGTTCAGAATGAGGGCAGTCATTGTTTGCCAGCGGACAATTTCAATGATAGACAGTGTAGCCGTTTTCACCGATTTCAGTGTCAGCTTGGTTCAGTTGTTAGCATTATCGCTCTTAGTCAAAAGGTTGTGAGTTCAAGCCATCATGTCAGGACTTTAAACTCAGAGCCTAGGCTGACTCTCCAATACAATGCTGAGGAAATATCTTTTGGATGTGACTTTAAACCGAGGTCCTGTCTGCCTGATCAGGCAGATGTTAGCGATCCCATGACAGCGGGGGCATTGCTGTCTGCAAATTGGCCTGCATTTGCCTATAAATACACAGTCACTACTCTTTTGATGTGATCGGCTCTATACCAAATGCATGCATTATTAGTATTAATATATGCTGTTTTCTAGTTTATTGCTGGATCTTTATTCATTATTCCTCCCTCAGCCTCTGATTTGAATTGAAGGCATTTTGATTTGTTTTTCATATAATTATTGTAAAATAGACTTTAGTCCTCCTTGGCTGGCTTTGCCAATTCTAATGATCACTATCTCTCTCGTACAATATACCATTTCCCATGCTGTAGAGTTAGGGCTTCCTTATGGTGTCTCAATGGAAGGTTGATGTTATGAGTTTTGACTGAAGAGATGAATTGCATTTATTAACACCCAATTATACCGGGTGTATTACCAGTTGTTAGCTTCCAGACTGTATGGCCTCAATAAAACATGAAAACATTTTTGACCATCACCATCATACAGGAATGAATACATACATCATTCGTTTGATAATGGTGTGACTTTGTCAGTGTTGTAGTGTGACCGAGTTTATGCTGCAGATTTGAGAGATTAGCTGTGCTCGAACCAGCCCTCATGTAAACTGAAAACTACATGAAACTTCAGAGACTAGATATTGTTTCAAGGTATCAGGTTGTAGCAGAAAGCAGGGCCTAGGGCTTTGTTTTGAAATCTCTTTGAATGCACTTCTTTGAAGGGGAATCTTTGCTTCGGAGTGTCATGCATTAATTAACTACTATAGCTGCTTGAGAACTGGCAGGACAAAGTCGTAATAAATCTGAGGCTGCTCGATCCTGGAATTGGCTTTTTGCTTCCAAAATATCTATTTTTTACTCATCGATTTTTCTTCTTCAATTTTTCCTTCCCTCCTGCTGATGTTTGACTCCTTTCTTCTTCTACTGGGGCACAGATCCACATTACAATGGTCTCACTCAAGTGCCCATTATTGAAGTGATGTGTGCCTGAACTCCACACAGGAAGATGGTGGCAATGCTCTCACGCAATACATGCTGAGATGTGTTGCCCACTGGGAAGCTCACAGGGTGTTCTTTGTGTCTACCATCCACCTAGTGAGGACTCAAACTCGTGCTTGTTGGATGTCGAACGACCAACTAGTGACTATCCTACATAGAGCGGAGGTAAGCAGGGTCGCCTTGGAGCTGAACTGGCTGCAAGGTGACATGCCTGGCAACGGAATGTCAGAATCGAGCCAGTCCTCAGTGGCAATCTCAGTAGTCCGGTTCCTGAGCCAAGCAGGTCCACAGTATTCCATGTCAATGACAAGCTATGCGGTTTTAGCTGGTTAGACTCCAGCAGTACCCCAACATACACTCTGGGGTCCACAAACCTTGGCTCTTGCCAATCTGCACCTAATTCTTTCTGGAATTAGGTAATCAGGATGTGTCCCTCCAGGGAGAGAGCGCCCATTCCATTCCAACAATCTATCTCCGGGATTTCCATGTGTAGGTGGGATGCATGGAAATCTCAGCTTGGTTTGGATACTCTTAAGCATGGTGATGGGTTTCCACATGTGTCAGTCACCCGGCTGACCCCCCACAAAAATGTATGAACCTTATAGCAGGTCCCTCACTATGAGCAAGCCCTCTATTTTTGGGAGTTCTGGTGCTTTTAGATTGATATGGATCCTGAGGCAACTTCTATTGCAACATGGCCAGTTTCTTCAGCATCAAATTTGTGAGAAGTATACTAAGAATTGGATATAATAAATAATGTAATTATTCTTACATTTGATAGAGTGTCTGTAATGTAAAAAAAATTGCAAAGCACTTCACGGGTAGTTGCTGTCAAGTTTAGTGATGGTATTTTTAAAGGGAAAAATGGCAGGAAGTGTGTCCACAGAAAGATCCCATAACAGCCATGAGGTGAATGATTAATTTATTTGGATGATTGTTGGCCAGAACATCAGAGTCCTGTAGCTTGGGCAAGTTTCCTTACTCCACACGCCTGATAATAATCCCTCAAGAAAAAAAAAACAATAATATATTGGTCACTTCAATTCACGACTGTTTGTGGGACACTGCTGTGTGCAATTGGCTGCTGCATTTCAAATACGCAGTCAATTCACTTCACAGTATATTCTGTGAAGCGCTTTGAGACATCTAGAAGACGTGAAAAGCGCTATATCAAATGCAAGGATTATTATTATTATTAGAACACTGGGAAAAACTTTATTCTGTCATCAAATAAACGTCTAACAATGTAGCACTGTCAATGTCTGGGTGTAGGGTTGAACCTATCGTTCAACTTCTGCTGCCAAGAATATTAAAGATCACAGAGAGCAGCTTCACCTGAGGAACTGTCCACGTGTTTCCACCAAGGAGATAAAAAAAGAGAAATTAATTGAAGCTCTGGTGCATATGTCTGATCTCAGCCTCCAACAGTGTGTGTGAGCACATTGGCTGCTTCTCCATACCTGAGCTGCCCTCTTCTCTATCTCCCATATCTGTTCTCATTTTTATTCTTTTTTCTTTTTCTTCCTTTCATTTTCTTTTTCCCCAATTGTTGAACTCATACTTGTGGGATGTTGCTGTGGTCCGCATTAGCTACTGCCATTCCCTACATAGCAACATTTCCCTACATAGAAACAATTCACGACTGTTTGTGGGATACTTCTGTGCGCAATTAACTGCTGCGTTTTGCCAACAAAATATTCAGTCACTACACTTTACAGTGTATATTAAAAGCGCTCTGGAATGCCATCCGGCATGGTGGGTGCTATGTAAACATATTTGTTGTTGTTACAGTATATTCTGTGAAGAGCTATAAAATGTCTTTTAACGGTGTGATAAGATGCTATATCAAATGCAAGGGTCATTATTATTCTATCTTAGACACAATTGTATTTATTTCCAGATTATCAGACAGTGTTAACACTTTGACATTGTTAATAATTTTAGATTCTGTCTCCCTTATGGTTTAGGTGGATGTAAAGAGTCTTTCTCCTGGTTAACATGATTTATTTTATTATTGTTTTAAATTGTATTTATCTTCCCCTCCGAATCCAAATTTACTCCCAAATTTCAACCCGATTGTCTGCTCATCTATTTGATGATTATGGAACGTGGAGTCCACAGATTAGTTGCCATGTTCGACTACAAAACAACATTCACTTCATTTGCAATCAATTATATTTCACTTCGAGACATTCATTTTGATATGAAAGGGACTGTGTGAGTGCGAGTTATTATTGTTATGGATTGTATCATAAATGCTAATGAATGCTAATTAGTTGGATAACTCTTTCAAAGAGCCGGCACAAATACAGTGGGCCGAATGGCCTCCTCCTGTGCTGTAAGATTCTATGGTTCTATGACAATTCCATTAAAGGCAGGACTTTTTTTTGTAGCAGACTGATGACTTGGCATATTTTTAAAAGTGGATGTATTTATGTAGGGAAAGGCAGCTGCTTCAGAATCGGTTTTAAATGCATACATTAAATGGGCAAAATATGGTACAACTTGATTTGTAGACTTGGCTCGGACATTGTCTCCCCTCCCCCATTACTAACTGCGCCAATGCAGCATGGCTATCCATTAACAGGATACTCTACTGTCAAATATGCTCCAGTGGTGCAGTGCAGTAATCTTGTCTAAGCAGTTGCAATAGCAAAAGAGGCCTTAATGTGAGTATATTTCTGCAAGGAGGACAGATTCACCCAGGATACGTGTTTAAAGCTTCAAAATAGAAAAGATATTGAGTACGAGCTCCTGAGTTGTTAGCATTCTCAGGTGCCAGTGACGAGGCTGATTTCTCTATTGAATTAAAAGAAGCCGTGTTTTGAAGAGGAGTAATAATATAATCCCCCCCCAAATGAAATAATAATCATAATCTTTGCATTCAATATAGCACCTTTCACGTCAGGAGGACATCTCAAAGCTCTTTACAGATATATTGTGTATTTTGAGGGTGAACAAAACGCAGGTCTTCCCAGAAACCTCTCAATATTTCTGCACTCATTATGGACTGGTTTAACAGATGGTCATCGACAATCTGATTACTTGCTCCTGGAGAATCCAGGGTCAGGAGGATGCCTTAATCTCGACATGTGTGATAGATAGGTGTCGTGATCTCCCTTCTCTCTGTCTTTATCAATTGGGAAAGGTGGGGGGAGTGAACTTACTCTGTTATATTTTTAGCTTTTAACCATGGTGCTATAGTATCTTTTGCTAATCTGTTTGCTTACAGTACAGAAGGAGGCCATTGAACCATCCACTCTATCCTGGTACCAGCTTGTGTACCAGCTCCTTCACTGGAGGTGTATGCTTCAATCCCAAGTCCCACGGGATTTCCCCACACCTTTAAATATGATTCCTTTTCGAATAATTTAACATGCAAACGGAAACAGCATGTGAGACGTACATCTGTTGTTGTAGTTCAGTCACGGCGAATTTCATAATAAAGGTTGTTGTAAAGTGAAGGCTAACATTCCAGTGACTCCGCTCTGTAATTATATTTCTCTCATCCATTTTGCTGTAGTATTAGGAGATAGATAGTTTGGGGGGAATCCAAGGGGTAAGTAATAGATGATTCGAGCTAGATGGATTTTTGTCCTTTCAACCTTTCCAATTTCTTATTTGTGCTTTTACCTGGAATATATTGCATATTACTCAGCAGTGAGGTTGCTGTAAGGTTATTCATGAGCTAGATTTTTTGAAGCAGTGCCCTGCAACTGATCTATTAAAATCAATGAACTAAATATAAATCCTCTTTTCATTTCCCTAAACCCTCCTTAGTCAGCAGCACATCCTCCCTGTGTGACTCATCTATGCGTTTGCTGTATTCTAACACGCGCTCACTTTGAGAACCACTTTCACAAGTTTTCAAGGAGATTTGTTGTTTGTGTCAGGAGCAGCAAATCACAATTACAGTTTGCGCCCCCCCCCCCCCCCGCAGCTTCCAAGTGAGCTGCCAAATCCTTCCTAGTAAACTGCAACCTTTTATTGCTCGGTTAATGAATTATTCAAACCCAGTAAAAATGGCAAAGATGGGTTTGATTTTTTTTGGTCAGCCGGTTTCTAACACGTGGAAAAAGCCAACACCATGCTTAACAGCTTCCATACCAAGAGTTTCATGCATCCCATCTACAGATAGAAATTTCCATGTATTGGATGGAATGTGCACTCTCCGGCTTACCTTCACTCTCTGTCACCTTCCTATCTCTCCGACCTCCTCACTCCCCAATCCACCACCCAGCTCCTCCGCTCAACTAGCACCGGCCCTCTTCCTCGTCCCTCGAACCCTCCGCCTCACCATCGGAGGTCGCACTTTCAGCCACTACACCCCAAAACTCTGGAACACTATCCTTCAATCCCTCCGCCTTGCCCCCTCTCTTCCCTTTTTAGGTCCCACCTGAAAACCTTCCTCTTCGACCGTGCTTACGGCCGCCTTACCCCACCCCCAGCTCAGAGTCAGGCTCTGCCACTGTTAAGCGCTCTGAGATGCTGCCCTGCGTGGAGGGCGCTATAAAAGTGCAAGTTGTTGTTGGACCTATTTCCAGAGATTATTAAGCGCAGGTTGGCAAGAGCCAAGGCATCAGCACCCCACAGTGTGCAATGGGAAACTACCGGAATCTAACTAGCCCAAAACACATAATAATATGATAATAATCCTTGCATTTGATATAGCACCTTATCATATCTTCTAGACGTCTCAAAGCACTTCACAGAATATACTGTAAAATGAATTGACTGTATGTTTTGTGGGTGAAACACAGTAGCCAATTGCACGCAGCAGTGTTCCACAAACAGTCGTGGAATGAGTGCCCAAATTATTATTATTATTTATTTATTTAGCTTGCCATTGAGAGCACTGTCTGACAAGCTTTCCCACCCCTTGTCCAGCTAGGACTACTCTACCCATGAGAGCTTTGGCTTTCAGAGTTAAGAGAAGCTGAATTGGAAGAATCCCTGCCCCTAATCACTTCATACCAGGTTTACTCAGTACCAGTTGCTTAATCCAATGCCTCATGTGAGAGGCCTTGGCAAATAGATTTGCCGGCTGTTAAGCCGACTCTGTCTCCAGGGCGCTCAGCAACAGACCTGCAGCCGCTTCCTCTATTTACCACAAATCCACCTCACTGCTTTCACCCGCCAATTCTTTTCTCTTTCTTTTCTCTCCTGAAAACATTTTAATGTAGTGTGCTAGGATATGTTTCCTTGGGCTCCCTCACTTGTTTTACTCCATGTGGCCACTATTTGTGGCAACTCATTTGCCAGCAAGTGTTGCCGGCTTATTGACATCACTACCAAGCCCATTCCTGACATGAAACCTCCAACATTGTACTATCGACAGCAAATAGTAGAGGAATCCTGGCAGATTTCCGCTCTCTAAACCAGAGGCACTTATGATTGAATGTTTTCGCTCAGTTGCTTTTCTCTGATTTTGATTGAGAAGCTATAAATATATACAATTATCCCACCAGGCTCAATGGTGTGTAAAATACAAAGTTTTATAAGATTCTGTGATTATGCAATGTGCTCTGAAAGGTTCCCTTTTGCTATCTATTCTTAGACTTGCCGTAGGGTGTGAGCACAAACCCTCCCTCTTCCCGCCTCAACCAATTGGGCCTGATGACTTCAATTGCTGTCATTACAGTAGTGAGTGCAGAGACTTTTAAGCAGGGGGCTTAATACAGTAGAAGTGTTGAAGAGTATAATAATAATAATGCAGGCAAAACACGACAGCCAATTGCACACAGCAGCGTCCCACAAACAGTCGTGGAATGAAGTGACCAATTTTTTTTTGAAGGAATTATTGTGGAGTCCTGTAGCTCAGTGGTTAGAGCACTCGCTTTGCAAGCGAGAGACCTGAGTTCAATTCCAGGCAGAGGGCGAAACCTTGGGCAAGTTTCCTTACTCCACACAGAGCCTAATAATAATCCCTCCAAAAAACAAAAACAATAATAAATTGGTCATTTTCAATCTACGACTGTTTGTGGGACATTGCTGTGCGCAATTGGCTGCCGCGTTCGCCCACAAATATACAGTCAATTCACTTTACAGTGTGTTCTGTGAAGCGCTTTGGGACGTCCTCCCGACGTGAAAAGCGCTATATCAAATGCAAGGATTATTATTATTATTATTATTATTATTATTATTACCCCTGGAGAAATGATCCGCCAATCGACTAACAACCGGTTTCCTACTTACTGCTAGGTAAACAGAGGCGTGTGGAGTAAGGAAACTTGCCCAACGTTTCGCCCTGCCTGGGAATCGAATCCAGGTCTCTCACTTGCGAGGCAAATGCTCTAACCACTGCGCTACAGGACTCCACAGTATAAAACAACAACAACTTGCATTTATATAGCGCCCTCCATTCAGGGCAGCATCACAGAGTGCTTAGGGTTTGATAAGATTAACATAAGAACTTCTCTACTGATTGGGGAGTCCAATTCCAGGGGGCACAAATATGACATAGTGACAAGGGAATCAAAAAAAGAATTTAGGAGGAACTACTTCATGTGGAGGGTAGTGAGATTGTGGAACCCGCTGCCTAAAGCAGTGGTTGAATCGGATAGTATAAATGCATTGAAGAGGAAGCTGGACCTCCACACGAGGGAGAGGAGAATAGAAGGATATGGGAGGGAGTAAGGAATGGGTGAAGACTCATGTAGAGTATAAACACTGACATGGACTGATTGGGCCGAGTGGCCTGTTTTCATGCTGTACATTCCTTGTAAATCTGTAAAGCTCCATGGTTTATCTGAATCAGTGTCCTGTGAAACAGCATTCGTACGTTGGCTGGCTTCAGGATCTGTAGCAAACATCCAAGGAATGGTTAGAAATTAACAAGTCAGGGGAAGAGTCATACTGCAGTCAGTGTTAACAAATGGGTTGAAAAATGTCTCGGTTCATAGCAGATTTGATAATCCAATTGATAAATATGGAATCTGTAAAGAAGAATTACATTTTATCATCCTGATTTTGTAGCAAGAATTTCTGTGTATAAGTAGGCAGCGGGATTCTGGAGAACTAAAGAGACATACAGGTTTGGATATTGGAAAGGTAGAAGTGTTATGGAAGGTTTTAAGTGAAAATTAGATCTGAGAATGAGAAATATAAAATGGTGTAGGGAAAAGGCAGGAAAATGGGACTAAGGGATAGCTCTTTCAGAGAGTCAATTTAGACCCTATTATACCCTGATTCAGAAACAATGGACTTATGGATTGTCTTTATCATTTAGCAGCAGTTAGACAAATGTGAAGTAGGATATATATTAGTGTTATCTGTTTGAATACTGAAATTGATATACAAATCTGGTCACTGCATCATTCTTCATGACAGCCTCAGCAAAGATAAGATGCTCACAAAGTAAACAGTACCCAATAAGATTGCTTTGGATTCCAGAGGTTACGATCTAACACTTGTAACACACACCTTGGCAAAGCAAGCTCACTTTCTCTGTACCACAGGACTTCTCGTTCAACCCATAAGTTAACAGCTCCATAAAAGATTTTTATATCTTTATTTCCATCCCTTATGTGGGTATCTCAGAATGATAGAACTTACTGATGAGGCACTAGCACTGCAAATGGGGGTGGCTGATACCTGCGGTTGATCAGTTATATGGCACCCTTCACATAGGATAACATCTCAGCTTTACAAAGATGGAGATGGATGACAAGGAGGGCAGTGGGCAAGAGAGGAAGTGGGGTGACTATTGTGATTGAAGAACTGGGTTTTAAAAGAAAAATAAATTGTAAGAGGGAGAGGTATAGAACGTGCATTCCAGAGGTTAGAGACATAGATACTGAAGATTTGGCCACAGATGGTGGTGTGGATAGAGTGGGAGATGCTGGCGAGCCAGAGTTTCCCAAGTGGAGGGGTTAAGTAAAGGGGTGGCATGGGAGCAGATCAGAGAGTTAAGGAGGTGCTATGGCGTGAAGTGATTTACACATTAAAGTGAGGTCCTTGAAATTAATCCACTGAGTCAGGGAGACAGCTGTCTGGACATTAAAGATCCTATGGGGCTATTTGAAAAGAGAAGAAAGTTTCTCCCAGTGTCCTGGCCAACAATTCCCCAGAAAAAAATAGTTCTTCACTTCATGGCTCTTTGTGGGATTTTGCTGTGTGTAAATTTGGTGTCATGTTTTCCTACAAAATAGTCACTACACTTCAGTAAATCCTATGAAGCACTTTGAGATGTCCTCCTGAAGTGAAAGGTGCTGTGTCAAATACAAGGGATATTATTAGTAATACTATTATACAATCTGTTTAATGGTTTCTCTTTTATCTTTCCTCTAGCCGGAGCAGCCTGCAGTTCAACCCATTGAGTCATTACTAGATCTGGACTTTGATCCTTTCAAACCAGATCATGTAACACCCATAGGAAGAAGTCAGTCACCCATCTCTCAGGTCTGTGATGCATTCATTTTATTTATTAACTGGCTGTACCCATTGCAGCTCCGTTTGCAACCAAACGATTCAATATGGAATGTAGATTGACACACAGACAGATATTTCATACTCATTGGGATATTTTATGCTGTTTTATATTTTATACTCCAATATTTTATACTCATCTGGGAGGACTCCTGTGGGAGAACTCCTTTTGGAGGACTGAGTGGGAGTATTCGGCACTTTAAATATTTAATTTTGTTGTTATTGCCGCAGCTTAGCTTCGTCTGTGTTCTCTATTTTTTCCTGCTGCTTGGCTATGTGTGTGCTCTGTGACGCAGGATGCCACAGCGTCAGAGTCAGCCGGCGTGGCCACCGGGTATAACTACAGCGTGTGCATACATACGTAGATGCATACATCGTGCTCTGTGACGCACGATGCTATAGGCCACGTTGACTCAGCGGCCACCAGGTATAACTGCAGTGAAAAATGCAATACTGAAAATAACTTATGAATGATAGATAGGAGATACCCAAAAACAAATATGCCCATGTCACTCCCAGTTGCAAAACCTTTCTGATGAGGTATAAATCATGTCTCTACGTCAATCGGTTATTGAGATCCTTCTTGAACCGCAGACAGACATTGTTGTTTCATTAGTATATATAGATAGAATAGATAGATTAATGAATGAATAATAGCTAACAAATATTTCATAACCTTACAGGGAGGCACTTCTAAATCAGCCCAGTGGTGTCTAATTTGCAACATTTTAATAAGAAATGTGTGATAATCTAATCCTAAAATATCATTTTATCTACCACATCAGATTTTAATTTTGAAAACCTTTATTACATTCCTCCTTAATCTTCTTTGCTCCAGAAAAAAATGGTCCCAATTTTTCAAGTGTCACTTGAAGCCTGTAATTTCACTCACAAACTGACTTTGCTATTACCACAATAACTTCCAGTTTGAGAATATGGCAATCTCAACCTCTGTAAATTGCTCCATATGGTTTTCTCTATGTGTCTGTGTTTTAATGTTTCTGTTTCTCTTCCTTTTTATCGATTCTCAGACCCTGCCTTGGGATTTGTGGGAGGTAGGAATACTCTTATTTCTCATTTAGAATTCTGTTTATTTTCCAATTTAATTTTGTGTTTTTTTTATGAAGTCAGAGATATTTAGCTTGTCAGAAGTGTTCTTCAGAAGAGTTTGTGATGTACTAATTTTGAATGTGACATGCCATTATACTGCATTTATATTGGAGGTGTCAACTTGGCTGTCAGAGAAATCCGATTTTTCTAATACAGTAATACACTGAAGGACCCTTCAGACTTGTTGGAGAGCATTGTGGATTCTAAGCAGTCTGTGATAAATAGGGCCATTATGCAATATAGAGGATCATTTACTGCAGTTTCATTGGGTAGGCGGGGGTGTACATTAATGAATTATATGAAGAACATATTAAAAAGTCAAACCAATCAACATGGGCGCAAGCCAGCACAGTAACAAAGTGCTGATCAGCGAGTATTATTAATGTGAAGTCTGCAGAAACTTTCATTCCTGCCACATTCCTGCTGATATCTAAGCCGGGCGAGCCATTACACCAATATAATGTCAGGTAAGTGACCTGCCTGCTCGCCTTATCAGTGAGACTTGAAAAGATAGACCTGTCACTGGGCAACTGGATTCTTCCCGCTCTGATTCCATTAACACTAGAAGCCAATAAGTCCAGTTAGGGTGTTAGTTATTCAGTTATTCTCTAGACCAGGGAGGTCCAACCTTTTGGATTTCCTATTCGAGAAAGGTCCGCAGACCGCATCTAGCATGGACCAACTGGAGTCCTGCGGGCCGCATCCGGCCCGAGATCATTTCCAACAATCCAGCTTCCACTCGCTCCCTCCCTGGTGAACGTCCTCTCAGGGCAACGGCAGGAGCCGGCGGTTGGGAGGATGCAGCGCGGAGAATGGAAATAATACCGTCCGTTACTGCAATCTGTGAGGAAGCCAGAACGTCTCTTTCCAACTGTGTCCTTAGCAACCACCGGCTCCTGAGGGGGGAGAGAGGGGGGGAGAGAGGTTTGGGGGGGGAGGTGGAGCTTGGAGGTAAGGAGAAGGGTGGAGATGGGGTCGAGGGAGCAGGTGGTGGGCTTCATTTTTGAAATGATGGAGGTGAGGGAAGAGGAGGAGACAGGTGCGTAGGGAGGAAAGGGTAGGGACCGGGTGTGAAAGGAGGTGGGGAGAGGGTAGCGGTAGACGGGGAAGAGGTAGCTGAGTGAATCCCCTCGATTTTGGACTTGAGGAAGCCCAACATCTACTCCCAAGCCCCATGGCAGAACTTTGAGCTCACACTCCAGTGCATTGCTCGAGGAGCACTGCATTGTCGGAGGTGTTGTCCTTTGGATCAGGTGTGAACCTGAAGCCCCATCTGCCTATCCAAGTAAATATGAAAGATTCTATGACACTGTTAGAGGAGAGAAGGGAGAGCTTCCCAGATTGTTGGCCACTAATCCACCAGATAAAATTGGTCATTAACTCTATGGTTGTTTGTGGGACATTGCTGTGTGAAAATTGGCTGCCTTGTTTGCCTATAAAATAAACATTCACTGCAGTTTACAGTAATTGCCTATGAATTTAGTACCACATTAACATTTAAACCTCCACATGCATAGTTTAAAATCGTGTGACTCTTTCACATCCACAAGGGTGTATATTTGACATCCAATTCCTGGTGTGACAATATCATTGGCTTCTGTCCTCTTTCCTTGCTATATTTTTTATGATATATTCAAATTCTGAACAATTACGTGTTGGCTGTGAAACAAAAGATATAAAGTGAAAAAACTACCTTGCTAAAAACAGAGGGCCCAAAGCCATGCCATACCAATGGGACTGATCCCATCGTGCATATGAAAACAGCGTGGATTTCATGTCGTCACACAAACCTCAGTGTGCAGCCTTAACCAAAAGCATCTTCCATCAGGAATTATACTGTCACTATAGCACCATGCTATGCTAGCCCTTCTTTCTGTGTGTTTGTATGTGTGTGACTCTAGCTATTTTACTTTTATCGCTCTTTCTATCTTAGTTTCATTGTGTATCCCTATCGCTTTTTCTCTCTGCTTCTCTGTAACTATTTCAGATTGCTGAGCAAACTCAATAAATTCCCTGTCAGTAGCACATACATTTGTAAAAATATCCCACCGCTAGTTAAAAGGCCCATTTGCTGAGTATCTGCACAAGCACAATTTACGATTCTCTAGGCAAAACCTCAGCACAATGCTATATCTCAATTACATTGGATTTGAACGGATACACAGACATTTAGCTTGTGGATATGGAGCATTCATCTGTATTTGTCCAAGGCTAGAGGTTAAATTGCAGGACTGTGAATGCATTTCAAAGCACAGGGAGTTCATGCAAAATTCAATTTCAATTTATTTTCAAATTTGTTGCAAATTCACTTTAACATCTTGCTGATGGAACACACTCACAGCTCTCTGGAACAGTGTTGGCCTTGGAAATGCTGCCTATACCACATTGCAATCACAATCTGCAGGCTTCCAGCCAGCTGAATGGAAAATGGAAAAACAACACTGATAATAGCTTCCTTGTGAATTTTCGCAAGAAAGATATATTAGGAGTGTTTCAAAATCGCGTTCCAATAGGGGATATTTTATGTTCTGTTCATTATTGAAGGTAATGGACAGTTTTATACACTGTTGAATGCATAGTATATATCGGTTGCTAACTATTCAGAGTGCTAATGACTGCATTTTCTTTCACATTCAATTCTCTCTGTCTAAAGGCAAACACTGAACTGGTGCAACCTGTAAGTATATTGCCCTTGTTTCTTTTACTTTAATATGGTCCTAAATCTAAGGCCTCTTTCCTATGGGATAGAATGATGTATTCCTAGTGGTATAATCTTTCACTTGTACATCCATATTTATATTGTATAATTTTATGTTTCTTTTTTGGGGGGCAATTTTCCTGACCCTGATCCTGTCATCCCAAGTGTATCTTCCAGGTGGGTTACAGGATAGGGATCAGGAGCAGGATGCTTGGCTGATTACCTTCTCCCCTCTACCAATGACTCCAAGGCTAGTTATGGTACTCCAAATTACTTTCCTGGCTGAGATCAGCACACATCTGGAAACAAATCTGTAACTTTGCAATCTCTGTGGCTTAATGTTACACTTGTTAGTGCCATTACCACTGGGTCATTGGAGGAAGCTGCTTATACGTCCATTTTTATGAGATTATTATTTAGTTCATTTAGATAAAGTTTACGTATGTTTGCTGTTTCTGATTTATTTAGTTCTTCGTTTAATTCATTTTCTACAGCTAGGATTTCCATAATCTATTTATAACATTAAGACATGTGGGATTTCTACCACGCATTTATTTCCTATAATTTACCTTGAGCTTCTATTTTATTTACCCTTGGGAAAAACTTGTGTTGATTTATTTTGCTTTTTTTCATCTCTGCTTCTGCTATCTTTTATATCTGTCTTCACTCATTTTCTATCTAAAGCCCGACTCTTCAAAAAGTCTCTCTCTGTGTAACCTGGCCATGGAGGACAGCGCAGATACTGGCACGGCAGGGGACATTACTAACCCAAACTCTGAAGTAGCTGCCAGCCAGAACTATACAACGCAGTGGGGGTTAACGGACACTGCCGCACACAGTAACAGCGAGGAAACCACTCTAGATGGTTTTTGCGATGGAGCCCAGCCGTGTGCTCAGGAACAACTGTCTGCAGGGAGCTGTACTGACCCTTCAGCTGATAGCTTTTCGAAACCTGCAGATGAGGCTGAGGAGGAGGCACAGGGCTCAGTCAATGCAGAGAGTTGGCAGGAGAAGCCATTAGACAAACAGGTAGACACCGAAGAAGTTGAGTGCAGGAATCTGCAGATTGAACTGTGTGCAGAACAAGAGCACAATCCTGTACTCTCTATTGATGAGAAGGTTTTGGTGGTCCCTAATGAACATGAGGATGAAGCTGTAGAATTAGTTGAAAGTGTTACTGAGTTAGGGCAGATAGGAAATGAATGCAATTTCAATCCCCTTGATTCAATTTACCAATCAGTGCTTGAGGTAGTGGACAACACAGGTAAGGGTTGTGAAGCAGAATCCCAGCTAGTTGAGTGCTCTGGGGGAAATGGTGCAGAAATGGAGGACATGGTCCTTAGCGAGAGCCATCAGGACAGTGGAAGCTATCACAATGATGATACTGCTGATAGTCGTGAAAAGGATAGACTCCCGTTTCAAAGTAATGACATTTTTGATGGTCAGGAGGAGGTTCTGCAGGAGGCGGAGGAAATCCCTGTTATCCATGGCGATGAGGAAAGTCCTGATCACCAAAAGAATGAGGACATTCCTGATTATTTTGGAAATGAGGAACTTCCTGGTAGACAAGAGAAAGAGGAGATTGCTGTCCGGTCTGAATGTGACAGAAGCCTTGTCAGTTCAGATGCTGAAGCTGATGTTATCCCTCAACACACTGAGGTATACATAGCACATCAGCCTCAGCAAGAGGAAGAGAAGGAGGAGGAGGAGAGGTGCTTTGAGCCAGTGAACATAGTCAACACAAACAACACTGAAACAGAGAGTAATGTTAACACAAATGATGAAAATAGCCAACCCAATGAACCACAATCTGACAAACCCATTGTGGACCGATTACCCACGTTTCACAGAGAAAACTGTGACAGTATTAGATTTGCCCCTCAAAGCGTGGAGTCAGACCCCTGGAGTGGAGAAAAGATTGAGATATGGCCAGACAACTGGGAGCCTACAGTTAGCAATGATGATTGGGGATTCTCCAACCTACCTGATGGCCAGACAAATGGACTTGATTGTTGGCCACCATTGCAGGAAGGACAAGGAGAGAGCAGTGACCCTAAGGGAGGTGCAAAAGGAGATTTTTGGCAAGGTTTGGAGGAGAATGTTGGCTGTTGGCCTCCACAAGATTCCGATGAATTTGGTATTCCATGGGAAGGGACTGTGCTGAGCAAGTTTGGGCAGAATCAGGAAGTACAATTAGACCTGCAGTTACGTGGGGAGAATGAAAGCATTAGTGAGACAGAGCAAATCAAAGAGATCAATAGTCCCCAAAGTCCCTATCCAATCGAGAACATAAGCAACTCTAGCAACGAGAGTGCAACCAGCCCTAAAGATAATGAAACAAACATCTCGGATCTGTCAGAAGATGAAATTGCTAACCGGAGATACGGACTGTTATACCAGGAACTAGATGCTGAAAGAGAAGAGGTACCTCATAAAGTGCTTAGTGTAGAAAAAAGTTCTTAGGTATGACTAAATATTATCGTAAAATAACAGCTCTCGATTCAATCTTTTCCTTCAGCTGTCTGTCTTGTTTTGTTATTGCTCCAAAAGGATATGTTATAATACAATAGCAGAACGTAATGAATGTAGTCTGTATTCCGTCTGGAATCCTACAGTGTGTGATTGTAACTTGATATTTTACTTCTTTCCACTATTTCCAGATGACTAATGCTGCCTTTAATGGATTCACACAGGTAAGATATCTTTAACTTGTAATTCAGTCTCCTTAGGTACAGAAGCTACTCCACGCTGCCAGCATAAATTTGATATACTATTTGGATGCTTCACAATTCTTCTTCTGAATCTGATCAGTCAAATTGGAAGGCACACAATAAAGCACAGAACCCTGTGAAAAATGCTTTCCTCTTCCCCTATACCTGACCATTGTTTTCTAATTGCCATGCTATCAGAGATAGATTTTTTTTTGATGAACTTCATTATAATACCAGTCAAGATATGGCGCAGGTGGACTATGTACCAGTATACTTGAAGTATAGTAATGTCTGGCTTCTGCATTCACCCACAAAACACACAGTTGCTGCATTTTGCAGTGCATCCAATGCATCCTTTGGCACATCTTTCTGATATAAAAGAGGCACCATACCAAATGTAAAGATGATTATTATTATTATTATTGGCTGATCAGCTTCCTGCACATCCTACTGTGTAACGATGTCCATTGAAAATGCATATGAAAACGGTTTTGCCAGCATGGTAGTGGTCATCTTTTTCTGTCATCTTTTTCCTGCATGGCAGTGATGTCCATGGGAAATAATTATGGTGTATCCTGTTGCGGGGACTGTTTCTTATATATATATATATATACATATATAATATATATGGAGCCAAACCAAAGCATTATAATAGTATCCTTCCGTATTTCATGGTAACCTCTTAACAACTTGTGGGTGGAATCAGTCAAGGTGACAGGAAACTGGCTTGTTCCATGATGCTTCATGTGGTGCTCTCAATCTCAACAGAGCCACCTGAGGCAGCATCTTTTGGGATTGACAGCCAGCAAACAAGGAAGATATGATAAGGTGCTATATCAAATGCAAGGATTAATGCAAGGATAGAATTGTTGGCACTGTTGTAGAAATTGCTTTGTTCTCATCAGTTACAGCTTTTTGTTCTTTGAACAAATACAGATTTTGTTTTTGTTATGGGAATCACCACTCAGTTTTGCATCCAGCCAATGCCAGGACCAAGGAGCTTATTTTACTTCATGGGACTGAAAAACCACTCCTCAGGAAAGCGGGAGTGTTATTGCTGCCTTATTGTCAGAAAAACAGTCACTTGCAGGCTAAAGTGCATTTCCTGCAGAAATCCCCTTTATATCACTCCAACTCATGAGACTTTGACTCAGAAGGAATGTTGAGTTGGAGCCGAGGTTTTACAAGTCATCTTGGCCTACAAGGATTTTCCTGCAGAAAACACTTTATGTCTTTAAGATGCTTTTTCCAAAGGTAAAGCATCATTAGTATTAATGCTTACCTGAGAGGAGGTTTCCAACTCCATGGTGCCTGTTAACAATGGAGACTCTAAATTATTTTACTTTCTCAGTCTGTCAATGCTTGCCAAGTGTGTTCTTGCAATGCAGCAGTTAAGCCGTTGAAATATTATGAAGTATTACAACATTAATTGCAGGCAGCCCTGAGAGGAGAGGGAGAATTAATAGCTTTTGCAGGAAGCATCTGACAAGGTGCATCTCACTTGAGCACGAGTGATGGGTGTTTCATTAGCATTAATATTATGGCATAGTTAAGAGCAAGAGATAATAACATGAGTTTGCTGCACATCAGCAGATCTTATAGTCATGAGTTTTGAAATGGGGACAGAAAACTTGGAGTAGTTCCAAACAAAAAGTTATCTGTATTTGCACAGCTCTACATAGTCAGTCTGTCCTTCATCTTTTTATTGCCCGCAATGGAAACAGCCTTTGTGATGGGTTGTTTGCTCACTTTAGAGTTCTTTAATGAGAATAAACAATGCACATGGCAGAAGGATGCCTTTGTCATACTTTGAAAGCACGTTAGAGAGAATTACATCCAAGAGAATTAAAAATGAGAATCCCTAAAAGCAAATTGGGGAAAAATTGAAAGGAGAGGCGATAAAAATGAGAGGAGATTAAAAAAAACAAATTTAGAAAGGCGTGTGTGTGGTATGTACTTTTCAAACAGTCTTAAAAAATAAGTGTTTTTAAAAGAAAGTGTGGTACTTTGCACTTCAGATACTTTGAGTCAGTAAAGCAGTCAAGCATCAAAATTCATGGAAATCACCAATTAATGGTATAAGAATTGGATGCTTGAATATTAATAAAGGCTTTGATGCTCCAGGCGTGAATGATGTTAACGTGCTGGAAACCCATACATCTCAACTTTCAGAAGGCACTTAGCTCATGGAAAGCTTGTGACTAAAGTGAATTCTCTTGAGATAAAGAATGAAACAGTAAATGGGATAATAAATCAGCTAAATAAATGGAAACAGAGAGTGATTGAAAGGCCTTGCACTAGAAATGGCCCCACTTGGGTAGTTCTACAACTCTATTTACTGTTCTTTGGTCAACTAGACCAAAGTCTATTATGTACGGAAACTGCAAATTGTCCTTGCAGTCCTTAAAAGTCTCCTTTTACAGCTACGAGGAACTGTCAGAAGTAAATTCTCAGTTCTCCCTCTCAGTGAATTGCATTTCTCTCCATCTCCTGGCCAGCAATCTCCCAGATAAAATTGGTCATTCATTTCATGACTGTTGGTGGGATAGTGCTGTTTGCAAATTGCCTGCCATGTTCATGTACAAAAATATAGTCACTATTACAGTAAATCCTGCAAAACACTATGAGACTTATCTCATTGTGTCAATCACTCAGTGCAAAGTAATCACATTTGCAGCTGACACCAAGTTTGTAGGGACCATGAACACAGCATCTTACAAAGAGAGTGCTCAATGAGGTATACATTTGGGCTGATCACTGGCAACCTAAGTTTAATGCAAGTAAATGAAAGGTACTACATAAATGAAGTAAAATAGCAGTTATGTGTACTCTGTGGATGGGATAGAACTTGACAACGGGAAAGTTGAACTTGACCTGGCATGTTAGTTTATTCATTGCTCACCATGTCCAAACAGAATGAGGCAGCAAAACACAAAGCAAACAGGATGCTGGGATTTATTTCCAGACCTTTTGATTTTCATCACGATAGTCTGCCGGTGACCATTTGGGTTTCAGAGTGTATCAACCAAATTGTGGAGTTCTCAGCATTGTGTTATAAAAATGAAATGATTCCCTTAATATGCGGCAGCACAACGTTAGACCACTGACCGTTAGCATTGGTACAATCTAAGTGGTACAATCTTAAAGGGATTGAAGGAACAGTGAGACCTTCATGAACAATGCCAGAGTCCTTGACAGTGTGATATTGCAATTTCAGTGAGATGTTGACCACCTCCGATGCTCAGCTGCTAAACTGCACAGATGAGGACACAAACGCAAATGTTATCCGAGTTTCTATTAGGTGTGGGCCAACAGCGCTCACTGTACATAAATCCAGCACAAATGGGCATTAAATTGGCAACAAAAACAGAAGTTGCTGGGAACCCTCAGCAAGTCAGGCAGCATTTATGGAGAAACAAAAGTGAGTCAACATTTCAGGTCCACAAATCTTCATCAGAACCGGATTCATTAAATTGGCAATCTCACATGCAGGTCGTAAGGATGAGTGGGGTGGGAAGTGGAAATATTTACCCTCGCACAATGATGGAAAGGGGAGAGAGGAGGCAGGTGGGGGAAATATACTTCTGAGGACAGGACTAAGTTTCATTATTGGCTGCAGCAAACTTGACTTTGGTGCTATAGCTTATCATATTAATCCTGTATTTTAACACTGATATGGATGAGAACAATGGAAACATGTTCCAGAACTGGAATCGCATCAACTTCATAAGCAGTTCAACAACGCCCATTGAGACCGATTGACAATGACAGTGCTATCCAGCTCTTTAAGGGCTGAAATTCCTTTCATTCAAATAATAAGGTTGGCAGAACAGACTTGGTCGTCAGTTCCACAATCTCACTACCCTCTGAGTGAAGTAATTCCTCCTAGATCTCCTTTTACATCCCCTAGTCGCTATCGTATACTTATGTCCCCTGGTTACAGACTCCCCAACCAGTAGGAACAGCTTATTTATGCTAAACCTACCAAACCGTGAATGGCCTTGTAAGTGAGGATGAGGATCTTGAATTCGATCCTCTGGGGGATGGGGAGCCAGTGGAGGCGAGCGAGGGTGGGAGTGATGTGGTCCCGAAGCCTGGTGCGGGACAGTACACAAGCTGCAGAGTTCTGAATGACCTGCAGCTTGTGGAGGGAGGTGCTGGGAAGGCCGATGAGGAGAGAGTTCCCGTAGAAAGGTTGATGGATAGAATTTTAGCAATTGCAAGACTGTTTTTTTTTGCTGATGTGCAAACAGAACAGGATGGGTGCCAGACTCCACTGAGATAAAGATCTTATTTAAACCTCAGGGAACTCCCAGCTTCCTATGTGAGCAGCACCAGCCTGATCTCACTAGCAACTGAAGACCTTGAATAGCCTCTAGCAAGCATTAATCAGCTGTATCTTTGCAGTAAAATTACAATGACTGTCACCATGGGCTGGGCTTGAGCAAACTAATATTACAGATATAAACCTATTACCTTGTCTGCAAGTTGACCTGGTATTTAAAAGAGAATGTAGGAGGAACTAGTTCTGTTCAACTTTCCATTCTTTGGAATACCTTTATTAGCACTGTGTCTATAGAACTGAACAGACCTTATAGACTGCAAATAGGTGTATATAGACTGTGGCAGGGTGGGTATTTCTGGAGATCAAATGGAACGAAGGGCCCTGTTCAACCAAATCAGTCTTATGATCTTATATTCTTGTGATCTTGTCTTTGAGCCAACCAGTTTCAGATGTTTTCAGCTCATGTATTGTGGCACTGAATAAAATGACCGATATTAACTGTAATAACACCGTAAAACGAATATCTCCTCCAAACTATGTCTGACATCAAAACCCAGGAATGTTTTGACAAGGATCCAAATGGGCTTTTCCCCTGGTAACCAGAAATATTGTAGATTTAAGTGTTGTGGAACTTGAACTCACATAGTCTAAGCTGACACTCTAATGCAGAGGTTAAACCAAGGTCTCATCTACTTATTCAGGATGTTAAAGATCCCATGGCACTACTTGAAAAGAGAAGGGAGTTTCTCCTAGTGTCCTGGTCCTGGTCCTGTCCTGGTCATCAATCCCCCAAATAGAATTGGTCATTCCTTTCTTGGCTGTTTTTGGGTCATTATTGTGCACAATTGGGCTGTCGCGTTTGCTTACGAAATACAATCACTCCACTTTAATAATAATAATAATAATCCTTGTATTTTGATATAGCGCTTTTCACCTCGGGAGGACGTCCCAAAGCGCTTCACAGAACACACTGTAAAGTGAATTGACTGTATATTTGTGGGCGAACGCGGCAGCCAATTGTGCACAGCAATGTCCCACAAACAGTCGTAGATTGAAAATGACCAATTTATTATTGTTTTTTGTTTTTGAAGGGATTATTATTAGGCTCTGTGTGGAGTAAGGAAACTTGCCCAAGCTTTCGTCCTGCCTGGAATTGAACTCAGGTCTCTCGCTCGCAAAGCGAGTGCTCTAACCACTGAGCTACAGGACTCCACTTTAGAGTAAAACCTGTGAAGCACTTTGACACGTCCTCCTGATGTTAAAGGTGCTATAGCATGTGTAAGGATTATAATTATTATAAGTACATCACAAAGACCTGAACAGACTCCTCTCTGAAAATAGATTACATCGGAGTAGGCTCCTCGCTAATTGGCGTGATGCACTCCTTATTCCCTTTTTAAAGAATCTCATTAGGAATCGTCCTGTTTTACACTGTTGACTTGTGAAATTTATAAATATTTTATGGGAGTGGCTTATAGTTATAGTGTGACTGCCCGAGAAACAATGTCTGATCTCTGCATCTCTGACAAGTTGTGTATTAAAGATTTTTTCTTCTTAGTCCTTCTCACTGACATGGGAGTCAGCTTGGGAAGTTCTGACTGTCTAGCGCCTTGAGGCATCCTCCTGACGTGAAAGGCACGCTATCAATGTCATTTTGCTTTTGTTGTTGTTGAACCATCCTCACAATGTGAAAGGCGCTATATGACTCCAAAGCGCAGCTTGTTCAACTGAATATTAATGTGCTGCCTGACAGATGGGTTCTCAAAATCCTCCAGCTATGTACACAATGTGATTAATTTTACTGGTGATTGCATGGATTTCTTTGACAGAATTATGGCTGTAGTGTCTCAGGTCAAATTGGAGGGCTGTTTTCTCCTGCATTTCTATCTCATTCTGTCTCTGATTTGTCCTTTCTCTCATTAAAGCTGGATGCTGCCACCACTGAGGTAACCCCCGAGGTGTCTAACCAGAGTGTGTTTGATACAGTGGTGAGTCACCTTTCCTCTTCCTGCATCGCTTTTGTCTGCCTCTAATCCCACAATCCCATTGTAACACAGCTGCCTTCTCAGACTGGAAACTGCTCAGGAGCTTCAGTGCTGAGCTCTAACATAGATCAGAATATTATTTTTAATGTAGAACATCCTGTAAAAATTATATTTCTATCCTAATTCATTGCGTGCCCTACATACAGGTCATTTTACCAATATCAATGTTCTGATGTGCAACGTTATGTTATACAAAGAATTTTCTGAGTGTATAATGTTAAGAATAAGTGATGGACTAATAGACTTAATTTGACAGAGAATGAAGAGTGTGAGCCATGTGCTACATCTCGCCTTATGCTGTATTTCTGGTAACTATAATTTATTCCTCAGTTGCATTAGATACAAGTCAGTTGTTTCCGCTTGGACACCATTACTTTAGCCACTGACCTGAAGGGAGATCACATAAAAATGTTGTGTCTTGCTGGTGTTTCTCTATTGCAAGCGTGTCAGTTCCCAGTGTACTTCAATGGCCCTATGCACACATTGTAAGTGGGGTAGTTGGGTGAGATGTTATAACGGGGTTACCCTGTATTAAGTGCTATGAAGAGGATTGATGTATAAAGACAAACCATGCAAAACTATATGATTCTCCGAGCTCCCTCTTTTTTCCATTGTGCTGGTTCACTCCACATAGCTATGTATCTATAAGCAAGACAGTCAAAAGTGAATGAGATGGGAATTGAGTACAGAGGATCCCTGCTGTAGACTGTAGTGTAGACTGGGAGCAGAACTAATATGAGGGCAATTACTCTGCACATCTTCAGAGTGGATCGTTGTGAAACATGCTATTTGCTCATATCCTCCCGGGTATCCTTTTCCTTTCTATAAATTCCATCCCAAACTAGACGAGGTGTAGCACAATAATGAACTATGGGAATTAGAGGTTTCATTGTTTCAAGCTCATATGCTTCCTTGTAGAGGATTGATGTCTTCCTTTAATGGAGTTTCCACCAGAACTTAGGAAATGTTACAGGTTTGTAATAATGAGGTTCCACTGCACTTATTTTGTGTCCCTGTGTTGGGTCCCTATTATTGGTTTAAAAGGGAAAAAAATTATAGAATTTTGCAGCACAGAAGGAGGCTCTTCGAACCTGTGCCAGCTCTTTGAAAGAGTTATCCAACTAGTCCCACTCCCCCGCTCTTTTCCCATAGCCTTGCAAATTTTTCCTTTTAAATTAAATTTTAACTTAAATACATTAATAAATACCAGACGGGTTTCTGTACAATAATGAACATTGACAGAGATCCTGAGATTTTACAGGGAAAGATCAGCATTCTATAACTACCCCCTCAACTCGTCCCTTATGTCTGCTCTTGATAGATAAGATACCGATTTGGTCACTAAGTAACAGCGAAAAACTGGTACTGAATGTATTCTTTAATGAAAGGCTTCTCTCTGCTGGCCTCATAGAACTGATCTTCACTCAATATCTGCTGTCAAAAAATAACCTGCAGACAATCTGGGTTCAGTGTGTTCTAATTCAGCAAACATTGGCCTGCTTCACATCCCTCGCCCGCTCTGCTCCACTATAGGTGGGCAAGCATTCAGCCACTCTGCCCCCACTCTCTGAGTCCTGTAGCTCAGTGGTTAGAGCACTCGCTTTGCAAGTGAGAGACCTGAGTTCAATTCCAGGCAGAGGGCGAAACCTTGGGCAAGTTTCCTTACTCCACACGCCTAATAATAATCCCTCCAAAAAAACAAAACAATAATAAATTGGTCATTTTCAATCCATATGACTGTTTGTGGGACATTGCTGTGCGCAATTGGCTGCCGCGTTCGCCCACAAATATACAGTCAATTCACTTTACAGTGTGTTCTGTGAAGCGCTTTGGGACGTCCTCCCGACGTGAAAAGCGTTATATCAAATGCAAGGATTATTATTATTATATTATTAATATCTCCACCTTACCCCCTTCCTCTTTCAAAACCTGCCTTCAGACCGATCTGTGTGTTTGGTCACCTATCCCCTTGCTTCCTCCACCACCATCAACAGCTCAAGCTCCCAATCAGTGTGTGAAGCATTTTGAGATACCCTCTTGATGTGAAAGCCGCTATATAAATTGCTCTGCTGTTGTTGAACATAAATTTAGTGGAGACAAAATAAACTTGCTGTAATAGAGTGAATGAGTGAACTGGGGGCAGTATCACTACTATTCCCCCACCACAACCACCCACATTGGCTTCAACTTTTATTGTCGCTAACTAGACTACCATACCATGCATAAAGTGCTAACATGATTACCTTCCCTCCCACTCTCAAAAGATCAACCCAGAGCCCACTCCTGCAGAAGAACCCAAGGCCCCCGAGCCACATCCAGAGAAGCCGCAGGATGTTCTTCCTGCTGAGCCCAGTGTACCAGCGGAGGAAGTGGTGGTTGTGGTGAGTCCTGTTATACTATGCACACTCATTCACCCTTCACAGCTCACTAGCATCATTGAGGGGTCGCTTTTCTGGGGGTAATAATTCCTTCAAACAAATATAATAAGAAGAATTTGGTCACTCAATCAATGACTGTTTGTGGGACACTACGGTGTGCAATTAGCTGCCGTGTTTCGGCCACAAAATATACAGTCAATTCACTTTACAGTGTATTCTGTGAAGTGCTTTGAGACATCTCAAAGACTTGATAAGGCGCTATATCAAATGCGAAGATTATTATTGTTATAATTACCTACCATCTATACACTTCATCCCTCGACTGTTAGCAGCTTATAGTTCCAGTCAATCTTAGAGACCAGTTTTCTGTTCTTTCTATTCTATTTTTTTACACTCATTTGAGTTTCTGACACATGTGGAAAGCCATCACCATTCTCAAGAGTATCTAAACCAAACTGAGAATTCCATGCATCCCACCTACATATGGAAATTCCAGAAATATTGGAATTAGATTTCTCCACATTTCCTCCCCTAGCCCCCACTGTGGTGCTGACTGTTAAGATTTTATTTGTCCTTGTAACTATATATTCACCATCTTTGTTCAGACTTTCTTCAAATAATAATATACTAGCATTTGATGTAGCGCATTATCACGTTGTTGAGACGTCTCAAAGAGCTTCACAGAATATACTGTAAAGTGAATTGACTGTATATTTTCTGGGCGAAACGCAGCAGCCAATTGCATACAGCAATGTCCCACAAACAATTGTGGATTGAGTGACCAGATTATTATTTCTTTTTTTTTGAACAACCGGAAAAAAATGATGGCGGGCTTGGAAGAGGGGAGGGGAATGTGGGAGGAGAGGGAGATCAGGAAGTGGTCTGAGATGGCCTTGTCCATGATAGACAGGTCGGAAATGCCAAGGCCATGTGATGGCGAAGTAGAGGGAGTGGCCACGGTTATGGGCCGGCGAGTTGATGTGGAGGATGAGGTTTAAGGAGGAGAGGAGGGCAGTGAAATCCGAAGAGGTGGTGCAAGGGCAATTTAGGTGGAGGTTGAAATCATCCATTATGAGCAGGTGTTCAGTGCAGAGGCACAGGGATGAGAGGAGATATCGGTGAGGATGTAGCAGGAGGTTTGGGGGGGCGGTAAATTAGGAGGATTTTGAGGGAGAGAGAGGAGAGATGGTAGAGGGTGAGGTGCTCAAAAGAGGAGAAACAGCCAGAGGAATAAGGGGATAGACTAAGGGAAGCTTGGAAGATGAGGGCCACCCTGTCACCATGTTGGTTGGGGCGGGTGGTGTGGTAAAAAGTGTAGCCAGGATGGGAGGCTTCAACGAGGGGGATGGGGTTACTGGGGGAGAGCCAGGTTTCTGTTCGATCAAGAATATCAATGAGCTCATCCAGGATGAGGTCATGGATAGTCAGGGCTTTGTTGGAGAGAGCGGACATTTTGGAGGGAAATGTGGCTAGGTATACTGGTAAGCGGCGGTGATGGGGAGAGTGGTATAGAGAGGATTTGGGATTGTGGGATAGAATTGACCATGGAGTTTGAGGAGTAGGGAGAGTAGGAGAGGATATGGATGAGGGAGAGGGAAGGGGTGTTTGCCTTTCAGAGGCGGTTGCTGCAAAAAGAGTGAGCTATGCGACAGTTGGGGTGGCTGCTCTGGGACAATCAATGCCGGGAGCCAGGATGGGCCTGGCGGAGGATACACAGGGTGGAGCACAGGGAGGTAATGGTGGGATCCAGGAGAGAGAGAAGGAGAGGAGGGCGGTGGGAGAGAAGGACAACAACAACAACAACAAGATTGCATTTATAGAGCGCCTTTCATGTCAGGAGGACGTCCCAAGGCGCTGGACAGTTGTGTCGGGACCCCAGCAGAGGGGAAATGGTCAGGGTGAGGGGAGGGAAGGGAGGGAGCGAGGAGAGGGTAGACAGTCGAAAGGGGAGGTGAAGACACGGTTGAAGAGAAAGGTCTTGAGAACGGCCTTGAAGGAGGAAAGGGAGGAGGCGGCGAAGGCACTGGGAGATAGAGTTCCAGAACCTCGGGGCTGAGAGGCTGAAGGCCCGGCCACCGATGGTAGGGCGGTTGGGGCGGGGGATGTGGAGCAGACCGGAGCCAGAGGAACGGAGGGTACGGGCAGGTAGGTAGGGGGATAGTAGGTCGGAGAGGTAGGAGGGTGCAAGGCCGTGAATGGCCTTGTAGGTGAGGATGAGGATCTTGAATTCGATCCTCTGGGGGATGGGGAGCCAGTGGAGGCGAGCGAGGGTGGGAGTGATGTGGTCCCGAAGCCTGGTGCGGGACAGTACACGAGCTGCAGAGTTCTGAATGACCTGCAGCTTGTGGAGGGAGGTGCCGGGAAGGCCGGCGAGGAGAGAGTTCCTGTAGTCCAGCCTTGAGGTGATAAAGGCGTGGACCAGAGTTTCAGCAGCGTGAGGGGTGAGGTAGTGCCGTAGTCACTGGTGCCGTAGTGCCGTACTCCGGCGATGTTCCGGAGGTGATGGAAGGCAGTGCCAGCTGTGGCGCGGATGTGGGGAAGAAAGGACAGCTCAGGGTCGAACAGAACACCGAGGTTCCTGACTGGCTTTGAGAGGTGGAGAGTGCAGCCTTGGATGCTGATGCTGTCAGCGCCTGAGGTGCGGAGGCGCTGACGTGAGCCAATCAGGAGGGCCTCAGTTTTGTGCACGTTGAGCTGAAGAAAGTTGTCTCTCGTCCAGGACTCGATGTCGGACAGGCAGCTGTCAGGACATCGGTGGTCGTGGAGTTGAGGGTAGAGAAGGAAAGGTAGAGTTGGGTGTCATCCGCATACATGTGGAAGTTAACCCCATGTCTGTGGATGATGTCACCAAGGGGGAGCATATAGAGGGTGAAGAGGAGGGGACCGAGGACAGAGTCCTGAGGGACACCGCACGAGACAGTGCGGGGGCCGGAGGAAAAGCCGTTTGCAGAGACAAAATGAAGACAGTGGGAGAGGTAGGACCTAAACAGAGTGGGATTAGTGGAGTGTGGGCCTGGGAGCAGGAACATTTTCAGGGAGAATGGCTCAGGTCGGGGCGGTAGTCAAACCGCCCAAAGAGCGACTGGGAGCAAGCGATCAGCGGTGAAGCATCAGCCTGTGGGCTATGGGGGAAAGTGCGGGGGTGGAGAGGGGGGATGGTAGTCATGGCTTAGGTGCCAGAGATTGGGAAGGAAGGGAGGACAGGGTAGCAGAGGGCTACTAGAATATACACTATACTTACCCTACCCTGGCGGATTTGAAAAAGGCGCCAGGAATTGGATGTGTAGAATCATTCAAGTAAATCTACATCCCAAGACCCCGGCTGTAATATGTGTGCCCCACCGTGTTGTTTTTAATAATCTTTCATATTAAATTACATAATGCCATATATATTCTTTTGCATTGCATTTTGCACAAATAATGTACATAAGGGGGATGATCAAATTAAATAATCCTCTATTTTCCTCCCTATAAAGGAGAGTAAGGAGTCTGAGGTGCAGGAGTCAGCTGTGAGTGCTGTGACTGAGAGTACTGAGGCATGTAAATGCATTCCACTATATTGCCACATCAACCTGTCCGTTCCCTCCGCTCAGCAGGTTCTGGCCTGCTCCATATCCCCCACCCAGCCCAGCATCCCCCAACCACCCCCCCCACCATCGGCCGTCGGTCCTTCAGCCTCTCTGCCCCACCCTTTGGAACTCCATCCAACATTCCCTTCACCTCGCTCCCTCCCTTGCCTCCTTCAAGGCACATCTCAAGATCCTCCTCTTCGACCGTAACTTTAGCCGCCCTCCTACCCCTACCCTCCCTGCCCTCCACCCCTCCTGATTCCAACTACTTGCCCGGGTCCAAATCCCTGACTGCCCAGTGCCTTGGAATGTCCTCACGACGTGAAATGCGCTATACAAATGTAATTTGTTGGTGTAAATGCAATTTGTTGTTGTTGTTCATTATATTGAACAACTTGGAGTCCTGTAGCTCAGTGGTTAGAGCACTCACCTTGCAAGCGAGACACCTGGGTTCAATTCCAGGCAGAGCGAAACCTTGGGCAAGTTTCCTTACTCCACACAGCTAATAATAATCCCTCCAAAACAAAAACAATAATAAATTGGTCATTTTCAATCCACGACCGTTTGTGGGACACTGCTGTGCACAATTGGCTGCCACGTTTTGCCCATAAATATACAGTCAATTCACTCTACAGCATATTCTGTGAAGGGCTTTGAGACGTCTAGAAGATGTGAAAAGTGCTATATCAAATGCAAGGATCATTATTATTATTATTACTATTATCAACTTCCAGTCTTCACTCTGTAATTGCTCTTGCGTAAAGTCCACTTTGTTACTATCAGCCTGGTTCGGTTAACAGCATTTTCGCTTCTGAGTCAGAAAGTTATGGATTTAAACTCCATGTCGGGACTTGAACTAGTAATAATAATAATCCTTGCCTTTGATATAGCGCCTTATCATGTCTTTGAGACGTCTCAAAGTACTTCACAGAATATATATAAAGTGAATTGACTGTATATTTTGTGGGCGAAACTCTGCAGCCGATTGTGCACAGCAATGTCCCACAAACAGTCGTGGATTGAGTGACCAATTTTATTACAATTAAATTATTATTATTATTAAAGTAATGCAGTGTGAGGGGTGTGCTGTATTGTTTTGATGCTGTCCTTCAGATGAGACATTAAACTGAGGCCCCGTCTGCCTGTTCAGGTGGATGCCAACAATCGCCTAAATATAATTTTGTCAATTACTTTATGGCTGTTTGTTGGACAGTACTATGTGCAAATTCTCTGTTGGTTTGCCCTCAAATACACAGTAACTTCACATTAAATCCTGTGAAGCGCCTTGTGACGTCCTCCTGACAGGAAAGGTGCGATACCAAATGCAAGAATTATTATTATATTACCATTACTTTAGCCGGCCCAACATCCCTTAGCATATTATTATTCTTACCCACATTAACTCTGCCTTTAGCCCCATGACCACCATCCTCAGTTTTCACTGTCTCCTTTGGACAATTGTCTACAAAACCTCGACAAAGTTGAAAGTGAATTAAATAATTTGCCAAATTCTGGATGTTCTGAAAACACTACATAAATAGAGTAAATCTAGAATCAGGTTAAATTTCCCCCAATTTGTTTTTACTTGTGGTGCTAAAGCAGGGGTAATCACCCCCCCACATCTTATTGTGGGCATAGTAATAAGCTGGCCGATCCAGAAATGTCCTTTAAAGCCCTCCATTATCAAGTGACAGGCCTAACCTGCAGCTGTCAATAGAAACCTACACCCTGGCATCAATATATCCTAAGCTCACACAGCACCTTGGGACGTCCTCCCGACATGAAAGGCGCTATACAAATGTAATCTTGTTGTTATTGTTACTGTGTCATTCTTTATGTGATCATTGATTTGTTGTTTGGCACTGTGTTTTTCACAGGATAATATTAATAAGAGGGATGATCAAATAACACCCTATTTATTTTCCTTCCTATAAAGGAGAGTAAAGATGCAGAGGTGCAGGAGTTAGCTGTAAGCACTGTGACTGAGAGCGCTGGGGTATGTAAACGCTGCCTGATGCCTGCATTATATTCAGTTTATCATCATACACACTTTGTTTCCTTTTTAGTTTTTGGTCAGACAGGTATCTATCTGACACTTGTAGAAACCCATCTCTATACTTAAGAGAATCCAGACCAGACTGAGAGTACATATTGTATGCTAACTATACATGGAAATTTCCCTGTGGCATGAGATGTGCATTATTTCTCTCTCCCTTTTGAGGGACAACTCTGTTAGGTCAGTATTAGGCACAAATTGGTGAAAGCTAAGGCTTGGGGATCTCAGCGTAAGTGTAACCACCTAAAACTGAGTAGCTTGCCATTGAGAGCACTGCTGACAAGCTTCCTGCTGCCTATCCAGCTGGGACCACCCTAACCCATTACGGCTGTTGTTTGCAGGGTTAATGGGAATAGAGTGGGTGACTCCCTGCCCACAATGACTGGTCTGCACATTCAAGTCCTCCCGATGTGCCAAGCTGGCTGGTCTGTCATCACTAGTGTCTTGGACTATTACAGACCAGCTTGGCTTAGGAACCTTGACCACCACAAAAGATTGACTCGATTCTGACATTCTGTTGACATGCGTGCCACCTTGGAGCCAACTCAGATCCAAAGAGATCCCATTTACCTCATCTACTAATGATGGTCACTAGGAGGATAGTCACTAGTTGGTCATTACAATAAAATAATTGTCAGTAACCTCAGCTATACCACACGCTAATGATTAATGAATGGAACAGCTTCTTGTCTGTTACAGTACAATAGTTAGTTATGTTTCCAGATTGGTAGAGCGATCTGTAAAGGATACAAGGGAATTAGAGTAATGATTTTCTGCTCATCCATCCAATTATAATTCCCATAATGCTACCTAGGTCTTTAAATTTGACCCACAATATACAACAACTCTGATTATAACTGAGAAAGGGGGGGTGAGAATAGATATGATGAAATAGTCTGAACATCTTTCAAACTTTATGACTCATTTGGTTGTGAAAGATCAATGCTTTACAGAACTGATGAGGAACAGGAGAATCACAAACAAGGAAACTCACTGGAGACCTCCTGGAGATGTTTCTCCGAAAGCTGGAAACTGATCTTTATTAATAATTACTAATAAAATCAAAACATAGTACCCCCTTTCCAATGTTTTCCTGCTGTTTTACACTATCCAGTTTCATAAAATATGCATATCTCGGCAATAATTTTTTTTTCATCTTGTGGTGTCCTTGTTAAATAAATCATAGAATCGCAGCTGTTGACTCAGGCATATTCTGGTATAGCACAAGGGAACAGTGCTGTACAATGGAAGACGTGTGCTTCAGTCTTAATAAAGGACATCATAAAATGTGGCAGAAAACATGTGCCGTGGTTTGAAAATATTTGCAGGCTGTGTCTGTAAGACCTTGTTGGCATTGTTCAGAGCATCAGTGGCTGTGGCCAGGGGCACCACACAAGCTGTGGCTGTGTTGCTCTGGGCGGGGATTGCTTTTGCATGAAAGGCTGACAACGCTAACCAGAGGTGCAGTGCATGAAGTGCGCCAACGTTAAAGTGAGGTGCTGCACCGTACGCTCAGGATGTGCATTTGATAAACATAGTGGAAAATATGCTTCAGTGTGTTTCATGTAACCGATGTCCTTGATGCCTTGCTCTCAACATGTTACTGCCAGCAGCTAATGTCCTCTCAGTAAGTGTACGAATGATTGCACTTTGTGGTCCAGCCTAATTATTTGTGAACAGATTCTTTCTTCCAGATGGTAGCCATGTATAGTCAGAGCACAGTACAAGCTGAGTGAGGTAAAGAGGTGCTTTCAATTCAATCTTGATCTTTACAGAATTTGGTGCCTGAGCCTGAGGCTGAAAAAGACAAGATACATGCTGAAGACTCAGAGGCATCACAGGTACTGGCCTAGTGTTTAATCCCTAATACATCCAGTTCATCCCTTAGATTTGTTTGTGGGACATTGCTGTGCTCAAATTGGCTTCCGTGTTTGCCTATGAAATACACAGTCATTCCATTTTACATTATATCCTATGAAGCTGTTCCAGATATCCTCCCAACATTAAACAACACAACTTTCATTTATATAACGTGAGGTAAGAACAACAAATTACATTTGTATAGCGCCTTTCAAGTCGAGAAGACGTTCCAAGGCGCTGGACAATCACGGGTTTGGACCCAAGCTGGTGGTTGGGATCAGGAGGAGTGGAGGATGGGGAGGGTAGGCATAGGAGGGTGACTGATGGCATAGTCGAAGAGGAGGGTCTTGAGACGGGTCTTGAAGGAGGCAAGGAAAAGGGTTAGGTGGTGGGACTGTGGGATGGAGTTCCAGAGGATGGGGGCAGAGAGGCTGAAGGCCCGCCCACCAATGGTGGAGGGTGTAAGGCAGTGGACATGAAGCAGGCTGGAGTTTGTCTATTGGAATTGAATCACTTCTTTGAGCGGATGAAGCAGAATACCCTCTTCCCCCAATCTACTGGACAACAATAATTTACAGTGATTTAGCACCTTTCATGTCAGAGGACATCTCAAACGTTTGACATTGCTGACTGGTGAGTTGGATGGAGGGGGAAGCTGAGCAGGGTGGAGTGGGGCGGAGGGAAGGTGACTGAAAGTATAGTTGAAAAGGTAGGTTTTAAGGCAGGTTCAAAGGTTGGAGGGCATGGGTGAGGTGGAAGGACTCCGGGATGGAGTTTCTGAGAGCGGGGCAGAATGACTGTATAGTCTGTAAGCATAGTCACCTGGGTGTCTGACACATGCAGAGAGCCATCACCATTGCTTGAGAGTATCCAAACCAAACTGAGCATTCCATGTATCTCACCTATTCATGGAAATTCCAGAGATATTTATTGGAATGGAATGTGTATTAGGCGCATGTTGGCAAGAGCTAAGGTTTAGGTCCCAAGCCTTGATTTTTCTCCCAATTTCCTTTTCCCCACTCCTTAAAAGCTTTGGGTGTACTGCTGGGGTCAAACCAGCTTGCTGTCGAAAGCACTTGTGGCAAGCAAGTAAGCAAATAGATACTGTAGTGGATAGAAAATAGATATTGCACTTCACGTTAAGGGGAAAAAGCAGCAACCTCCCGGGATGTTTCAAAATGCAAGAATGATTCTGTCTGAGTATGATTCTTTACACAAAGGTGACATTGCTTTAGCAATTTGCTATTGATTCTCACAGTGTATGGGGCAACAGAGCTTACTCTATGTGAAGGGTGCTATATAAATGTAAGTTGTTGTTGTCAGGTTGTTTCTGATAGAGTTATTGTACATTGTCTGTAGTCGCAACACTTTGGCAGGATAATTAATGCACTCATGCACTCAGGATCAGTAACTGAAAAACACAGTGAAAAACATGGTCCAGACAGGAATAACTTATAGTGGAATTTATTATCTCTCGGATTCTGGATGTCTCTTGCATATAATAGAAATATTTGCATTCTTTTTTCTGCTCAACATAACCTGAGAGAATCTAGGAACTGCTTGACAAGCATTTTAAAAGCAAATTGTGGAGCAATTGATTTTTCTCCCAATTTCCTCTCCTCCACCTCCAGAAAGGATGTTAAGTCTTTTTCATCCCACTAGGATATGTTTTTTCAGGCACTGGTTGTTCATGTGTTTCATGTTTCCTCAATATTATACCCAACAAGGACAAACCTTAATTTAGACAGTCTCTCCAAAATCCAGTCTGAGTGGTGTTAACACAGGGCAATTGGAAATGCACAGCACTGTGCCCTTTAAGGAGCGTTTTATTCAAATTTATGTTTTTAATTTCTTTGTGTTCCCAGGAAAAGGTTGTGCTTCCTTCGGTGGTCATTGAGCCGGCATCAAACAGCGAGACTGAGGCTGAAGGTACTCTGAGCATTGTTGAGAATGAAACTCCAGAGTCACAAGAAGACCACACACAAGACAAGGATATGAAGTCAGATGTGGATCCCAGTGCACAGGAGATGAAACCAGTGGAGGAGGTGAAGCCAGAGCAGGAGGTCAAACCAACACAAGAGGTCAAGCCGGCCGGAGAAGAGGTCAAGCCGGCCGGAGAAGAGGTCAAGCCGGCCGGAGAAGAGGTCAAGCCGGCCGGAGAAGAGGTCAAGCCGGCCGGAGAAGAGGTCAAGCCGGCCGGAGAAGAAGTCAAGCCGGCCGGAGAAGAGGTCAAGCCGGCTGGAGAAGAGGTCAAGCAGGATGGACAAAAAGTCAGTGTAGGAGCCCCGAGCGCTCCTCAGCAGCAAAGTGAGCCTAAAACTGAAGTTGGAGGGGTGCAAGGCATGCCTGCTAATTTTCAGTTTAAGGTAAGTTTTTACCAGTTATCTATTTTAGTAGTGTCAGAACACGACCAGAGAACAACCTGAGTTACATTTATGCAAGTCTGTCAAAAATATCACTAAAAACAAAAGGTACTTGGGTTTCCAGCAAGTTCTAGTTACTTTTTCTATTTTTGCTGCAGATTGAAAATACATGTGTTCACTTATGTTATGGTCCATGGATTAATATCACATTGACCATCACTGAGAGATGTTATCTGGTGGCATTTTCTTTCAGGTTAAAGCACTCCATAATTTTGATGCTGCCAGTGAAGATGAGCTTAACATGGAGCCAGGAGACATTGTTCTGGTGATTCTATCAGACAAAGTAGAAGAGCAGGTAAGCAGAAAACAAGCTCTATTTTTAGGGGGTCAGCCAAGTGTTTGGCACATGCGGAAACCCATCACCATGAGTATCCAATCCAAAATAAAAGCTCCATGTATCCCACCTACACATGGAAATTCCAGAGATAGATTGTTCGAATGGAATGGGCACTGGCTCCTTGGAGGAATGCTTGCTGCTTACCTAATTCTGGAAAGTATTAGAGCATGCATTGGGGTACTGCCTGAATTTAACCAGCTAAAACCACATAGGTTGCCATTGATATCACTATTGGCAAGCTTTCCTGCTGCTTGTCCAGCTAGGAACACCCGACCTTTAGGGCTTTGGCTTGCAGGGATAACAGGAGCTGTGTGGCAGGATTCCTTGCCCCCAGTGATTGGTCTACTCTTCCAAGTCCTGCCACTGAACCAGTATGTGCGGTTATCAACAGTACCCTGGAATACTGCGGACACAGTCGATCACGCCATCCTCCACCGCCTTTCCTCCGTCATTCACCTCAGTGGGACCGCACTCGCCTGGTTCGAGTCCTACCTCACAAACCGCCAGCAGTACATCTGCACAAACGACTTCTCCTCTCGCTCTCACCCGGTCACCTGTGGGGTACCCCAAGGATCCATCCTTGGCCCCCTCCTCTTTCTGATCTACATGCTCCCTCTTGGGGATGTCATCCGGAGACATGGGGTACATTTCCACATGTATGCAGATGACACCCAACTCTATTTTTCCACTTCTCTTGATGTTCTGTCAGCCTGCCTGTCAGATCTCAGATCTCACTTCTTTCAGCTGAACGTTGACAAGACAGAAGCCATACTCTTTGGCTCTCATCAACATCTAAAATCTCACGGCTCTCATCTTTTCCATCTATCTGACCTCCCCCTAAAACTCTCCGAACCCGTACGCAACCTAGGGATCAGGTTCAACCCCCAATTATCCTTCCTCCCCTGCATCCAATTGCCTTTGTTCCTCCGAGTCTGGCCTCCTCATTATCCCCCGAATCCTCCACTCCACTCTCGGTGGCCATACCTTCAGCCACTATGCCCCGAGGCTCTGGAGCTGCCTTCCTCACTCCCTTCGTCTCGCTCGCTCCCTTCCCATTCTCATATCTCTGCTGAAGACATTTCTTTTTGACTGCGCTTTTGATCACCTTCCTCCCCATCCTCCTGGCTCGGCCCCGGGATCCGTTACTGTAAAGCTCTCTGAGATGCCGTCCGGTGTGGCGGGCGCTATATAAATCCAAGTTGTTGTTGTTGTTGACCCACCTGGCTCAAGATCTACTAAGACCGCCACAGAGCTTGATTCCCACATTCCGTTGCCATCTTACAGCCAGTTCACCTCCAAGTTTAGAGGCTTACCTCCCAACCCAACTTACCTCCCAAAACAAGCACGAAACATACCCCTTTATCTTCTCACAGAAATGTTTCTTCACCAAAATCTTCTATCACATTTTCGGTCTTTCTTAAATATAATTTTCGGACTATATTGAGGATACGTGATTCAAAATCTACAGAATTTAGCGATATCCACTCAAGAGAATTCAGTAATTATACTGTCACAGTAAGGTGACAGTATACAGTAAGGTACTGTATACAGTAAAGTCACAGAGGCAAAGTCCATTGTGGGGTTCAGATGGAATTGGACAGGTGTGGAATCCTCTAGCATAGTAGTTAGCACCCTCGACTCGCAAGCGAGAGAACTTGAGTTTAATTTCTGGGTGGGGCAAAATCTTGGGCAAGTTTCCTTATTCCACATGCCTCTGTTAACCTAGCAGTACATAGGAACCTGGTTATTAGTCTTTCTTAAATATTATTTTCAGACTATATTGAGAATATGTGATTCAAAATCAACAGAATTTCAAGATTATTATCATTATATTATTATTAGTGATTGGTGGATCACTTTCCAGGGTAACAATCCCTTCAAAAAACAATAATAATAATGGTCACTCAATCCACGACTGTTTTTGGGACACTGCTGTGCGCAATTGGTTGCTGTGTTTCACCCACAAAATACACTCAATTCATAATATATTCTGTGAAGTGCTTTGAGATGTCTCAATGACGTGATAAGGCGCTATATCAAATGCATAGGTTATTATTATTAAATAAAGATTAGAGGCTTGAAGGGGTGTGAGGAAATGGAGGGCAGTTGGATTGAAAGTGTAGCTTGCTCTGAGAGTCGGTGCAGACTCAGTCGGCCGATGGCCTCCTTCTGCCCTGTAAATTTCTAAGATTCTATCATTCCTGTGCACATTAGGAATCACGATTTCAGCAGGGAAGAAGGGAAAGGGAAATGTCTCCACCAAAAACTTAGTATAACAATATTTCCAAGGTATTCAACAGTGTTAAATAGTTTGTTGTTTGTTTGTTTGAACGTCTCCTGATAACACTATAAACATCTCTTGTCTAACAGTGTGAACTCTCTCCTACTCTCCACTGGGACAGTATGAACAATGACATCATTAGTCCAGCCATTGTGTGAAGTTGGGAGGAAGAGGTTCACAGCTACTGACCAGTAGATTTAATCACAACATGTGATAGATATCAAGTCACAGGTCACATTTTCACACCCACTATTATTTGTTTTGAGGTTCTTAGAATCCTTGATCATACGTTTGGAATGAAGAAGGCCCTTCAGCCCATCTGACCTCATTCCTCCAAAATCTGTTCCCTGTTACCTTCAATCATAACATCAAGCTGTTTATTAAATTAGTTCCTTGTCCTACCTTTGAATCACCCTTGCTGGTATCCTGTGTATCATTAATTTCTTCTTGGTAAACAAATACTGTGTGGTGTCTGTCCTGAAATTGCCCATTGGAAGCCTGAGCCTGCTGTGCCTTCTTGTTTTTTGCTGTCTTGACGTATTTGAAAATATTGTTCTGGGTTTATTGTCTGAATCCCATTTAAAATCTTATGCACCCCAATAAGCTCCTCTCTGAGATGTCTTTTCAATGCTGAAGAGCCTGAATTTATCTTCTCTTTGCTCATTGCTCATTCCTCTAACACTGGGGACCATCCTCGTTGCTCTGCCTCTTGGCACCGGGCAACTCCTTATGTTTCAGTGACCACAACGTACGCAGTAGTCTAGGTATGACCTGACCAGAATACTATACAGGTTAAGCATGTCTTCCAGGCATCTAAACTCAACTGATTTTCTAATATAGCACAGCATTCCATTTCCTAGTATAAATAGTTCAGGTTAAGGTGTCTCACTGCCATAGTGTTTGTTGCACTGGCTATTAATGAACAGAACATTTAGGATAATGTCACTGTTGCTGCTTGAGTTCAAAGGGTGGCATCCTGGATTAATTTGAGTACTTAACTAGAGCTTCATTTAAGAGCTGCAGAGTCTGACTGACAGTCTTACAAAAAATAAAACATATCAGGCAGAAAATAAACTTGTTTCTTGTAAATATACCTTCATCTGTCAGTTCAGTGACAGATGAAGGTATAGCTGGCCCCCACCTGTCTTTGGGGAGGTGGGGAAAAGATGAAGACACATCCCAACATTGCTACTTGGAGTTTACACTTTTGTTAGTTGCTCTTTAAGATGAGGATGATGCTTCAATGCCCTAAGGTTCAAACAGAAGCCACTTTTAGCAATCTCTCCTTTCAACATCGGGAACCTGATTTCAGTCCAGCCCCAACATCTGGAAATTAAGAGAAAAACATTTGGTGACATCAATTCTGTTCCACACCGGTATCTGAGGACAAAGCACTGAACAGCTAGAATCCCCCAATAAGTGGTACTGATGAGTCCTAGCCCTGGACGTCCCAAGCCCTTCAGCGCCTTGGGATGACCTCCCGATGTGAAAGGCGCTATACAAATATAATTTTGTTGTTGAGATCAAACGTACAATCCACAGCGACCATCAGCATTGTGTTTGGTTACCACTGAAGACACAATACAGCTGCTGAGAACTGTATTGGAGATTAGAAATTGTTTTTTTTCTTCTTGCAGGATGCTGGCTGGCTTTTGGGCATAAAGGAGTCTGACTGGTTACAATACGGTGATGCCAAGGGCCATAAGGGACTGTTTCCAGAGAATTTCACACAGCGACTGGAATAAGCATCAGCTGCTGTCTATGGCTATGTGGAATTGTTCAATTATAGCAGGACTTCTCTGACCAAACCACGTGGTCCCCACAACACACACTTGTGTCCTTGGAAGTTTAATGGTTTACAAAACATTAATATCAGAGTCTAAAAGAGATATACAGCAACAAAAAGAGCACTCAGTGAATACAAGAGTGCAGGTGTCTATTAGCTGAAGGAAAAAAGCATGACAATGGCCCAAACGTAATTATTAATTTGAAAATAATTGTTTATCTAAATGCAATATGTAATTGTGCTTTAATGGAGTTCTGGTGATCCTGTGTATGATCCCTTGCTATCACTTAATGCCAGTGTAACTGTTGGGCAACAAATTTATCTTTTTGCACTGAGCATAGCGTGTGAATTTGTTGCACTGCATCAGAATTAAGGTAGTGTATCACGTAGTCAAATATCTATAAACTTATTAACCTTTGATATGTTACTGAAAATTGCTGCCGGTTGTTTTTATTTATATGATGTTGCTGGAAAGTTTGCCTTTTCAGTGATGCGGTGTAGGTGACCCTGCTTTGAAATGTATCTCCTTTCGAGTCTCCTTGCCACGTGCATTTGTTGTTCCTTGTCACCAGCAGTCTGCTGTTGACTCTGTTTCCAAACAAATCGGTTTTGCTTCATTGCCAAAATAAACTTGAGAAATTGTACTTGTAATGTATTGTGCATTAAAGTTTTAAAATTATACAATTTAAAGTGCAGTATGATCTTCTGGGGCAAGAGTTTGCCAGTTCCCCCAACTGGCTGGTAACCTGCTGCTTTTCACTCTCCTATATAACCAAACCACAAAATAACAAGACGTTTGCAGCTCCTTAAAAGGCTGAGTATAATCCAACCCTTTTATGTCAGTTATTTAACTATAAGCTCGGTTTATCTTTCAAGGAACAACTATAGCATTCTGAACAAATGTGACAAAATAAGTAAAATATTAATGATGTCCATGTCATTTAAGTACTGTATCAATGTGCTGTTCTGTGATCATTGCTATTCATATTTCATTACACTGACTGAAATAAAAAATATTACCATTCTGAGTTGCATTATTTAAGTGTGGGGGAGGAATCTATTTTACATTTAAAAATTGATAATCGTGCAGCACTGAGCATGTCAATCTAACATCATCCTAGGTACATTTACAATGATTGCCACTGATCCAGCGCCTTTCACATCGAGAGTCTCAAAGCGCTTCACAAGATTTACAGTAAACCAAATAACTGTATTTGGTAGGCGTAAGCACCAGTCAATTGGCACACAGCAATGTCCCACCAATAGCCAGTGAGTGAGTGACCAATTTTACCTGGGGGATTGTTGGCCAGGAAACGGGGAGAAATTCTTTCAGAGTGCCTCGGGCTCTTTGACATCCACCTGGATAGGCAGACATGACCTCGGTTTAACATCTCATCTGAGAAATGGCACTTCCAACAAAGTACCACACCCCCAATACTTCACTGGAATATCAACAACAACTTGCATTTATATAGTGGCCTTCATGTGGGGGTAGCATCCCAGAGTGCTTGACAGTGGTGGAGTCTGACACTGAGCCAGCGGGAGAGGAGGGTGACCCGTAACCATAATCAAAAAGTTCTTTAGGCAGGATTTTAAAGTGCGGAGGGAGGGAGGGGGCAAGGGGGAGGGATTGAGTTCCAGAGTTTCGGGGCATAGTGGCTGAAGGCGTGACCACTGATGGTGGAGCGGAGGGGATGAGGGACAAACAGGAGGCCAGAGCCCCTCAAGCAGAGGTAGTGGGTGGAGTTGGGGTAAGCAAATTGGATAGGTAGGGACGTGCAAGGCCATGAAGGAATTTGAAAACGAGTGATAGGATCTTAAAATTGATCTGTTCATTAATTGGGAGCCAGTGGAGCTTGGCAAGAACTGGTGTGATGGGTTACAGAGTTTTGTGCAGGTGAGTATCTGGGCAGCGGAGTTTTAAATTAGTTGAATTTTGCGTATGGTGGAGCTGGGGAGCCCAGCGAGGAGGGCATTGGAATAGTCCAGCCAGGAAATGATGAAGACATGTACGAGGGTTTCGGCTGCTATGGTTGTGAGGTACGAATGGAGGCGGACAATGTGATGGAGGTGGAAAAAAGCAGTCCTGGTCAAGGAACGGATATGGGGGAGAAAGTTGTGGATCGAACCTGATGCCTAAGTCGTGCATGGCTCTGGTGAGTTCTGAGGGAGAGCCAAGGGAGGTTGATGAGCTCAGATCTGCAGAAGGGAAGACATTGACAGGAGCCAGAGTTTGGCTTCTGTCTTATGGATATTACGGAAATTTGTGGTTAACCAGGACTTGATGTCCGTCAACAAGCTGACAGGACATCAGTGGACTGGAGTTGCAGCTGGAGAAATAGACTTGGGTATCATTCGCATACATATGGAAGTTCACTGCATGTCTGCAGATGACATTGTATGTCTGCAGATGACAGATAAGCATGTAAATAATGAAACGAAGGAGGCCAAGCATAAAGCTTTGGGGTACATCGCAGGTGACAGGGTGGGTTGGGAGGAAAAAATATTTGCCAAGATGTATTGTTGCCAGTTTGTTAAGTAGGACTCAAGCCATGCAAGTCCCAGTAAGGTGGATTTTTGTGTGAGTATCCGCGCAAGGAGTGGAGAAGCGGTGGGAGAGGATGGCCTGGTCGACTGTGTCGAACGCAGCGGAGAGGTCCAGGAGGCAGAGGGAGCCCTGATCACAGACAGAGAGGAAGTCATTCGTTACTTTCTAATGAGCACTGTCCCTGTACTGTGGGCCGGTTGAAAACCGGACTGAAGGGGTTCGAGTAGGGAGTGGAGGGAGAGATGTTAGCAATGTTCTTTTGTAACAATGCCTTCCAAAATTTTGGCCAGGAAGGGCAGGTTTGAAATGGTATCAGCCTAGATGTGCGAGTTCAAAGATTCAATGTGGGACTTGAACCTACAACCTTTTGACTCAGGTGAGAATGTTACCAACTAAGCCAGGATGACACCAGGTATTAAGGCTTTAGCTCCAGGGTTTTGGGACATCTAAAACTCAAATGTTCAATGTGCCTGATCAACTATCAGAGACTTGATTCACTGGCCTAACCGACCTTGTCAGAGGGCCACCTATTGCCCTAGGCACAGCATGTTTAAAGCTTACTTTTATATAGAAACACCATAAATCACTTTACAAATAAGATTTAAAAATGAAGGCAAACACAACAGCTAATTTCCATCAGTAACATCCTAGAAAATAGGTTAGGTTTTAAGTATTGTACTTAATTTTATCAAGCTTTAAAGGATGAAGGTGAAACAAACTGGAACTGAATCTAGATTGTCTGATCTCTGATCTGTTGCTCAACAGACTGAACGATTTATGATACTCATTTTACATATTTTTGTTAATTATAACGTGGTGAAATATTGCCTACAATGATCAAAATGCAATAAATTGAATGTTTAAAAACAAGCAAGATACCATTACCTCCTGCTTTAGTTATTTTATTCCTTACATTAATTGGAATTTAGCAACAACAATTTTTACTTATGTAGTCACTCGCATAAGATTTATGGTTCAAAATACATGAAAGGGAGCACTGAACAGAGAAAAAAAGTAGAATTTAAAGATGTTGAGTGAAGGCATGGTCTGAGATAGTATCCTAGAAATGTTTTGAAAGCAGAGAGAGGGGCAAAGCAAAGGGATTTTGTAAGCGTTGGGAGAGAGCAGGAACATTGTGGGTGAAGGCTCGGCTATCAGTGATGAGGTGGAGGTTGTCAGGAAGGAGCAATAGTCAAAAGAGTGAAGGGCATCGATGGAGGAAATTGCAAGGGAAGCCACAGACTTTGAAGGGATTTGAAGGTTAGAACCAGGATCTTAAAATCAATTAACTGAAGTACTAGAAGCCAGTGAAGACTGGAGGATGGGGGGTGTGGGTGCACCCAGCCCAGTGCAGCAGAAGATATGGGCTACAGTTTTCAATGAATTGGAGCTTGTGAAGAGTGGAGGTAAAGGAAGCTGGTAAGAATTGATAGATTTAAAATATTTTTGCCCCAATATCATTTGGCTCCTTTGACAAGTGCACTCTGTGAGTTAAACTGACTTGTTCTATTATTTGTTCATATATTGTATGATCATTGAGATGATTTAAGCAGAAGTTAGTTCAACTCTCCAACACGTGGATCTCCATTTACACTGTAGGGTGTGATATCCAGCCAGTATCAGCAAACACATGGAAACACACTTATACAAGCACCTTGTGATACAGATGCCATGCAAGTGCTGCATTTTCAGTGAATAACTTCCCCAACAACCCAAGTTTTTTTTTTATTTTGATAGAAGGACATTTGCACCAAAACGTCAAGTTTGTTTTATCGTGCAACAGTGAAACTCGGGCCCCATCCGGTCTACAGCAAAACCACCTTAGAATAAGTAGTGCGTTTTACCAGCAATACTGCCTTACCAACTTGGTTCCATTGATGAGAAAAATTATAACTCATTCATACACTAGGGAGAAGGGAAATCGACTGCGTGGAGGCTCATGTGGAATATAAATATCATCATGGACTAGTAGGGCCAAAGGACCTATTTCAGTGCTGTGCAGTCTATGTAATTCGATATAGTCTGCAATGCTCACACTAATCCACACACTTGAAAGGGGTAATGCACCTTTTCATCCCAGGTACACTGTTAGACACCAAAACACATCACCAATCACATCCCCAGAACATCGTAGTTTCCCAAAAGTAAAAGATTCATACAACGATATGGGTAAGATCTACTGCTTGCAATCTAACTCACTGCATAGACTCACAAAGAAGGCACATTACATGCATTTCACTATTATTGAGGTTGTGTGTGGGTATAACCTTTATACTATTTGGTGCAATCTGCTCTTTCATAGAAAGAAAATAGTACATACAGTACTCGGAAAAATTCATATATATATCCAATTATTTGAGATAAATCTAAATAAACTAACATTTTTATTTTCCCACTCAGGCTCCAGTTGAAATTCTAAGGACTCTAGCCAATAAAAAAAATGTTTGAAGGACATTTTGGGTTGAGAGATTGTTGCCATTATAAACTAAACCTGATCAGCCGTAAGACTTCAAATTCATTTGTCCATTATTTTTGCAAGAATCTTGAATCAATATTTTAAAATTGTTCTAGCTGTTTCTTTCCCACTTTCCAGATCACCCCTCCTAGTCGGACAGCAGATCAGCTCAGTAACCCACCCCCCCCACACCACTACCCTCAAGTAGGGTGTAGAGTTCCAGCTCAACCTGTGTCTGTTAGTGATCATTGCTTGAGAACTCGGTTAGCATCTCCATTCCTTCTCTCAGCTAGTTTCAGGTGTACAGTTTCTTTATGCCACTGAGCTCAATTTGACCAATCTAATGCATTTCATAATGATATTAATCCCAGCTAGATAAGGATTCAAAAACACCAGACTCTCTCAAAAAGAAACATTTAAGTTGTTAAAATTGCGATGGAAATGATAAACCAACTCAAAAAATAAAGTAGTGGGATAGTAGAAAAGCTGCTGTAAAGTGGCCTTTGAGATCAATGTTGAACTTTTGCAATGCATACAGTAACAATATTAATATCCTTTTCAGTCTTGCAGTCTCTGATTTCAGCTCCAGATTAGTCAGACAATTAAATTCTCATTCATTTTGGCAAATACAATAACTGCAGTAATTATAATAAACTATAGAGCAGAAATTTAATCAGTTTCAAGTGGTCTTTGTGTTCCAATCCGAATATTCATTTATTGTTATCAATGGCATGGGGTTCCCACTTTAGATTTGTGGTCTTTACATTTACAAATCAGATGAATGCACGTCTCCTGTTTCTATCTCATGAAGATGCGTCGTGCTTTGGTAAAGGAGCTGCAGTTGGTTCCTTGCTCTCTGTTAAAGCTCTTGGTTGATGGATAAACACACTGAATTTAACTCCTTGGTTACCTGCGGCTCTAACAAACCCACTGTTTGCAGTCATGGTTATTGCCTTTAAAGTGTCTCCAGTGCCAAAGATAGTAATAGAACGAGTGTTGATTTTTGCACTAGCTTCCAGCCTCAAGGCATATTCAGAAGGTTGGTCTGGTACAACTGAGATTCTCTGGAGCAGTTTCTGTGCTCGGTCCCTCTCCCCCTGTCCACCCAATGTATCTAAAATGGCTTGAAAATCCTTCACTGCTGACTGACACGCAAATAGTTCCTTACCCTTCATAAAGGCCTGTAGTTTGGGTAACACACTCTCCTCCCTTTCCTGTGCAGCCTGTTCTGTCAACACTTTCTCTTTAAAAATGTAGTCGCAGCCCCCGTGACTGACAGCCGAAACAAAGGTGATTAAGGTTGTGATATCTAGGTTGACTCTATTACAGAAATCCACCTTAACGTCAGTCGGGAAAGCAACGCTGGCGACGATTGTTGAGCGATCGACTTTAGTCACACACAGAGGCTCCTCTAGATCTTCCTCAGAGTCACTCAAATTCTCACCAGCTTCCTCCACCAGATCCATCATCGAATTCACCGCGACAATATCCCCTCGCACAGAGAGCCCCATTTCCTTCAGTCTGTCTGCCATGGGGCTCGAAACACTGTTGTAAAACGCAAACACAATGTGCGGATTGCTGTACTGCACCAGCTGCTGTTTGCTGGCCTCCAGGTAGTCTTCCGCTTGCTCTATGATGCTCTTGTCTCCGTACTGCCCTCTGCCCACCCAGATGCTGTGCAGCGCCTCGGCTTTTCGGCCAATTGCTTTGACCCACGTGTGACCGCTGTTGGCCACCACATCCACCACCAGGCATTGCTTCTCCCCGGCACGGTCCCGATAGTTGAAGACATGCAGCAAACTGACCACATCGCCCAGGCTCTCGGCAGACTCGATCACCGCCTTCAGGTGGGTGAGGTTCGTGCTCTGCAGGTGCGATTCCTTCACAGACACCTTACCCAGTTCCACTTTCTGCAGAAACTTGAGCTCTGCCTTCAGTTTGCTGCAGAGTTTGGGACCTCCCTGCACGCCGTCCTTCCGGGAACAGGCAAGTGCCTCCGCCCTCTCAAGCAGCTGCCGGGCTTCAGCCATTCTCTCCATAAGGATTCGGTGCACCGACATGGTGAGATCATCACCCTGGAAGAAGCTATGGGTTGGAAGGAAAGAGACAGCGAAAGTCATCATTCTCACTCACTCTATCTGGTGCCTGTCTCACTCTCTCTCTGGTACGTATATCGCTCTCTTTCTCTCTGGGGCCTTTCTCACTCTGCATCTCTCTCACTCTTTCTCTGGTGCCCATTTCACTCTCTTTCTCTTGTGCCTGTGTCTCACCAACCTGAACCTCTGGTGCCTATTACACTCTGTCTCTTTCTCTGGAGCCTGTCCCACCCTCTCTGGCTCTGGGGCCTCTCTCTCTCTCTCTCTCTCTCTCTCTCTCTGTGGGGCCTGTCTCTCTCTCTCTCAAGGCCTGTCCAACTCTCTCTCTCTCTCTCTGGGGCCTGTCTCACTCTCTCTCTCTGGGGCCTGTCTCACTCTCTCTATCTCTGGGGCCTGTCTCACTCTCTCTCTCTCTGGGGCCTGTCTCACTCTCTCTCTCTCTGGGGCCTGTCTCACTCTCTCCTCTCTCTCTTCTGGGCCTGTCTCACTCTCTCTCTCTCTGGGGCCTGTCTCACTCTCTCTCTCTCTGGGGCCTGTCTCACTCTCTCTCTCTCTGGGGCCTGTCTCTCTCTCTCTCTCTCTCTGGGGCCTGTCTCTCTCTCTCTCTGGGGCCTGTCTCACTCTCTCTCTCTGGGGCTTCTCTCTCTCTCTCTCTCTCTCTGGGGTCTCTCTCTCCCTCTGGGGCCTCTCTCTCTCTCTGGGGCCTCTCTCTCTCTCTGGGGCCTCTCTCTCTCTCTCTCTCTGGGGCCTCTCTCTCTCTCTCTCTCTCTGGGGCCTGTCTCTCTCTCTCTCTCTCTCTCTGGGGCCTGTCTCTCTCTCTCTCTCTCTGGGGCCTGTCTCACTCTCTCTCTCTCTCTGGGGCCTCTCTCTCTCTCTCTCTCTGGGGCCTTTCTCGCTCTCTCTCTCTCTCTCTCTGGGGCCTGTCTCACTCTCTCTCTTTCTCTCTCTCTCTCTCTTTGGCCTCTCTCTCTCTCTCTCTGGGGCCTCTCTCTCTTTCTGGGGTCTCTCGCTCTCTCTGGGGCCTGTCTCACTCTCTCTCTCTCTCTTTGGCCTCTCTCTCTCTCTCTCTTTCTGGGGCTTCTCTCTCTCTCTCTGGGGTCTCTCTCTCTCTCTGGGGCCTGTTTCTCTCTCTCTCTCAGGGGCCTGTCTCTCTCTCTCTCTCTGGGGCCTGTCTCTCTCTCTCTCTCTGGGGCCTCTCTCTCTCTCTCTCTCTCTCTGGGGCCTCTCTCTCTCTCTCTCTCTCTGGGGTCTCTCTCTCCCTCTGGGACCTCTCTCTCTCTCTCTCTCTCTCTGGGGCCTGTCTCTCTCGCTCTCTCTGGAGCCTGTCTCTCTCTCTCTCTCTTTCTGGGGCCTCTCTCTCTCTCTCTCTGGGGCCTCTCTCTCTCTCTCTCTGGAGCCTGTCTCTCTCTCTCTCTCTTTCTGGGGCCTCTCTCTCTCTCTCTCTCTGGGGCCTCTCTCTCTCTCTCTCTCTCTCTCTGGGGCCTGTCTCTCTCTCTCTCTGGGGCCTGTCTCACTCTCTCTCTCTCTCTCTGGGGCCTCTCTCTCTCTCTCTGGGGCCTTTCTCACTCTCTCTCTCTCTCTCTCTCTGGGGCCTGTCTCTCTCTCTCTCTCTCTCTCTCTCTGGGGCCTGTCTCACTCTCTCTGGGGCCTGTCTCACTCTCTCTCTCTTTGGCCTCTCTCTCTCTCTCTCTCTGGGGCCTGTCTCACTCTCTCTCTCTCTTTGGCCTCTCTCTCTCTCTCTCTCTGGGTCCTCTCTCTCTCTCTCCCTCTCTGGGGCCGCTCTCTCTCTCTCTCTCTCTGGGGCCTCCCTCTCTCTCCCTCTCTGGGGACTGTCTCTCTCTCTCTCTGGGGCCTGTCTCTCTCTCTCTCTGGGGTGCTCTCTCTCTCTCTCTCTCTCTGGGGCCTGTCTCTCTCTCTCTCTCTCTCTGGGGCCTCTCTCTCTCTCTCTCTCTCTCTGGGACCTCTCTCTCTCTCTCTGGGGCCTGTCTCACTCTCTCTCTCTGGGGCCTGTCTCACTCTCTCTCTCTCTCTGGGGCCTCTCCCTCTCTCTCCCTCTCTGGGGACTGTCTCTCTCTCTCTCTCTCTGGGGCCTCTCTCTCTCTCTCTCTCTGGGGCCTCTCTCTCTCTCTCTCTCTCTCTGGGGCCTCTCTCTCTTTCTGGGGCCTGTCTCTCTCTCTCTCTGGGGCCTCTCTCTCTCTCTCCCTTTCTGGGGCCTGTCTCTCTCTCTCTCTCTGGGGCCTCCCTCTCTCTCCCTCTCTGGGGACTGTCTCTCTCTCTCTCTCTCTGGGGCCTGTCTCTCTCTCTCTCTCTCTGGGGCCTCTCTCTCTGGGGCCTCTCTCTCTCTCTGGGGCCTGTCTCTCACTATCTCTCTCTGGGGCCTCTCTCTCTCTCTCTGGGGCCTCTCTCTCTCTCTCTGGGGTCTCTCTCTCTCTGGGGCCTCTCTCTCTCTCTGGGGCCTCTCTCTCTCTCTCTGGGGCCTGTCTCTCTCTCTCTCTCTCTGGGGCCTCTCTCTCTCTCTCCCTTTCTGGGGACTGTCTCTCTCTCTCTCTCTCTGGGGCCTCTCTCTCTCTCTGGGGACTGTCTCTCTCTCTCTCTCTCTGGGGCCTCTCTCTCTCTCTCTGGGGACTGTCTCTCTCTCTCTCTCTCTGGGGCCTCTCTCTCTCTCTCTCCCTTTCTGGGGCCTGTTTCTCTCTCTCTCTGGGGCCTCTCTCTCTCTCTCCCTCTCTGGGGACTGTCTCTCTCTGGGGCCTGTCTCACTCTCTCTCTCTCTGGGGCCTGTCTCACTCTCTCTCTCTGGGGCCTCTCTCTCTCTCTCTCTGGGGCCTCTCTCTCTCTCTGGGGCCTGTCTCTCTCTCTCTCTCTCTCTGGGGCCTCTCTCTCTCTCCTTTTCTGGGGACTGTCTCTCTCTCTCTCTCTCTGGGGCCCCTCTCTCTCTCTCTGGGGACTGTCTCTCTCTCTCTCTCTCTGGGGCCTCTCTCTCTCTCTCTGGGGCCTGTCTCTCTCTCTCTCTCTCTGGGGCCTCTCTTCTCTCTCTGGGGCTCTTCCCTTTCTGGGGCCTGTCTTCTCTCTCTCTCTCTGGGGCCTCTCTCTCTCTCTCTCTTCCTCTGGGGCCTCTCCCTCCTCTCTCTCTCTCTGGGGCCTCTCCTCTCTCTTCTCTCTCTGGGGCCTCTCTCTCTCTCTCTGGGGCCTCTTCTCTCTCTCTCTCTCTCTCTGGGGCCTCTCTCTCTCTCTCCCTTTCTGGGGTCTCTCTCTCTCTCTCTCTCTCTCTGGGGCCTCTCCCTCTCTCTCTCTGCGCCGTCTCTCTCTCTCTCTCCTGGGGGCCTCTGTCTCTCTCTCTCTCTCTCTCTGGGCCTCTCCTCTCTCTCTCTCGGGGCCTCTCTCTCTCTCTCTCTGGGCCTCTCTCTCTCTCTCTCTCTGGGGCCTCTCCCTCTCTCTCTCTCTGGGGCCTCTCCCTCTCTCTCTGGGGCCTCTCTCTCTCTCTCTCTGGGGCCTCTCCCTCTCTCTCTCTCTGGGGCCTCTCCCTCTCTCTCTCTGGGGCTCTCTTCTCTCTCCTCTCTCTCTCCCTTTCTGGGGACTGTCTCTCTCTCTCCTCTCTGGGGCCTTCTCTCTCTCTCTCTCTGGGGCCTCTCTCTCTCTCTGGGGCCTGGGGCTCTCTCCTCTCTCTCTCTCTGGGCCTCCCTCTCTCTCTCTCTCCCTCTCTGGGGCTCTCTCTCTTCTTCTCTCTCTCTCTCTCTCTCTCTCTCTCTCTCTCGGGCTCTCCCTCTCTCTCTCTCTCGGGCTCTCCCTCTCTCTCTCTCGGCCTCTCTCTCTCTCTCTCTGG